>NC_065410.1:12034257-12337287 GCF_024362695.1 Pectinophora gossypiella
AATCGACATCGTAAGTGATGTTAAATTGTACGAAAAAGATGGTTTTACATTTTTCAATGTGACTGCAGCTCATGTAAAATATGCAATTGGGGGCCTAAAATTGCGTATGAACAATCTTTTTGATGGCATCAAGTCATTGGGTAAGAATAATTTTATTTATACAAACTTTAATCTACATCGTAACGCCATCTATGAGATCATAGTGAAATAATTTTACTAGCGGCATCTAGTGTCGAGTAGCTGATATAAAAGTTACGAAAATTAAATCATAGATGTCGCTGATGTAGAAATATTAGTTTCTTATAACTTCTACCGTATTTCTGTTGTCCTGGTACTAACGTGTTGCAAATTGCAACGTTGACGCTGGCTGAAGCGTCAGAGATTCTGTTGGTTCTGTCGTTTGGTTGTTGCCAATTTTATTTATGATGGTTTTTGCGATACTGTGACGTAAATAAAAACGTAACCTTGGTGATTCATAAAGTATGTTTGCTTGTAAATAGAACTTGCTCTTTGAGTTTCTTGATTTCGTCGCAAGGGTCATCCACTATTTATTTTATTTTTTATTTATAAGAAATAAATACTTACGTACTGATTTGATGATGACTTATCTAATTAAATTATTATAAGTAATTTAACCAACATGTCCAAATGTTGTGTTAAAAATATTAGGATTGAAGAGGACTCTATTAAAACTCTTTTTCTTTTGTATGTATAATGATATATTTTTTAATGAAGGTTTAGCAATTTTTATAAAAAGAAATTGTCATTTATTTCAGGTGCTAGTCTGGTATTTATTACACATGTATTACAATATAATAATAATAATATTATAATTATTTATTTTCTTTTTCAGAGGACAGTACCAACGCGTATTTGAACGAGAACTGGCGGCCTGTTTCCGAGTCTCTTAGACCAATTCTTTCGAAAACTATAGAAGACATTCTTTTAGGGTTCATGCAGCAGTTATTCCATAATCTACCAGGCAATTTTATGGTAGGTGACATCAAAAATAATTCGGTTAGCAAAAAACTCGATACTACAAATAAAAAAGTTTGATATTATGATTTGTTCATCACATTGATGTAATAATTTAATTTACAGTGCATTATTATTATGTTGACTAACTACCATCAAATACTCTGGGGTCGCTTAAACCGTTATGTACCTAAATTTAAGTGATACAATAGGCTAGTTTCCAACTAGTCAAATCAGTTACTTTTTACTAAACGTCAAAACTCATAATTACTATGGAATTTGTATAAAAAAGCACATTGTGACGTCATAGAAGAACGTGATAAAATTACGCACTTATTATTGCGTTTTTCTTGACTAAATCTCAAAGATAAGTTAAATAGAAAAAAGTTTTTTGTCAGCTTTAAATCTGTCTTTATTTTGTAATCAGAATTTCATAATTTATCATTGACCTAGGAAACTACCCAATTGTAGGTAAAGAGGAATAAAAACTGTATTTAATTTAGTAATCACTATCTTACAATTAATGCAGATTGCGTGAATTTTATTATTTAGTTCGTAAGACTATCAAATGGTAATTAAGTCGATTGACTAATTATAATTATTTGAATAGTGTTTATAACATATTCTGTATTATATTTTTACTGTTTTATAAAACTAAACTGTAAGCGTTAAAGACGGGCTCCTTGGAGCGATCTCATTGGTATATTATTCTTTTTTGAAATGTCATTTTATTATATTCTTTTGTTTTTTCTGGTAATGTTAGGTCTTTTCATTAAATTCAGCTATAAATTCAGCACGTATACACATACGCATGTATACGTACTCACAACAATAATTAAAAACGTTTAAGTAATGTTTGAGTATTTGTTGTCTTTATACGTAGTGTAAATTATTTGTGAAGAGAAAATATTTTGATAAAGGAAGTGATCCGAAAAGACGATACCAAAATCAGAATATAATACTTAATTGATTAATGAGTTACAAGTACCTTATTACTATTAAATAAATGTAGTGAAATAATAGATAGTGACAAAATTGGACTATAGTTATAGAGTACTAATTTTGTAAATAACTTTTGTCTACTAATATTATTTGTACATTCGGAACTAAAATAAGTAAAAGGTAAAAAAGCAATGTGACTGAGATTTTGGAAATAAATCTTTAATATTTAAAGGATATTACAATGCAGTTTTATTTTCAAGTGACGGCTTTCTATGATACATAGGTTGCCGTGGCAGCCCAGTTGGTAGAACGCTGCCTCTCACTTGAGGTCGCAGGTTCGAATTCTGCACAAACCTATAATAATGATTGTCGAATTTGTTTTCGAATTCATGTTTGGATCATGAATGATTATCACGTGTTCAGCGGTGAAGGAAAACATCGTAAGGAATCCAGTATGTGACTTAACCTGTATTGGTCTGATTTTCCCTTCGCGGGTTGGAAGGTCAGACAGGCAATCGCTTCTCTAAAAAACCGGACCTGTCAAATCTTCTGGTTAGGTAAGTGGACTCCGTGAAAAACTACATAGCGCTAGGGAGATGATGGCTTTCTATGATAAATATTATTATACATATATCTACTTTTGTTTTATATTCTTTCGAAATTTTATGATCATCCTATGCTACGCACTTGAAGACCCGTGAAAACATAATTCAGAAATTTGAAAGTGAAAACATGCTCTAAAGTTCTAAGCTTACTGTGCGTGTAGTACCTACCAATCTTGATACTATGCCAAAAGTTTACGATGAAAATTGTTTACGGTGTTATTTTCAGGTATTCTCATCAAGCTACCTTGGATTAGTCACTGATTTTGATGGAACTCAGCCGAAACGCTTTACTGTTTACGCTCCAAGACTTTGAAACACTACTGTTCAAGTAACACGTGCAATGAGCAATATTATTTGAGAAACAATTTCTTCAGATAGAAAAAGCTTTCAGATAAAACAAATGCCTGCATTAAAAACTTTTCAAACATTACGTGTGATTATTTCACTGCAAAAGTTTATATTGTTATGTTACCTAAACTCTATTTTCATTTTCATTTATTTGGTTTTATCTAGATTTCAACATTAGTAGTATACTGTAAAAAAAAAACATTATCAGATCTATCTGACAGTTTAAACAAAATTACTGACCCACCTAATTTTGCTATTAGCTTAATCTTGTAATGGTTGAAAATAAAAATCCTTACCTGCCAAATGGGACGACCAGGCATTTTGTAGGACGAAGGAATTTAGAAAAAATCACAAACACGACACAATTGCACACACGCAAGTATTTCACGCGCCTGTCACTAGATGGCTCTCTCGCCAAAGTTGAGAACGAAATAGTCGGCACTGGGTCAAATAACGTGTTTTATACGCCTGCAAAGCGCGCTTCGGGTAAATATCGGCGAGAACGGACATGGCGCAGCAACGCGCAAACGATCGACGGAAATATCTCCTTACGTAGGTTAACGATACATGGAATATTTTATATGAAAGCACTTACCTTACCTTACGTCAGATCAGGGTGTAAGATCTTCATTAAGCTGATGAATCATTTGACAATAACATCAAGTTTCAGCCGGTACTCGTCATGTACCCTACGCGTGTGTTTAAATGTAGGTGTAGGTACCTTTTGTACCCCAAAAGTCCTTGTTTTTAAATAAACCGAATAAATAAGAGTATTAAGTAAATAAGTAGTTACTTATTACAGCCTAGTTAAAGTATACATGTCGCACATTTTTTTTATATTGTCTAATATTAATGTTATTTTTTTTTCTTTATGAGTAATCCGTGAGTTTTGTGACCCCCATTACTTTTTATAGTTCATCTGGATCTAGATCTCCACTACCTCGTGAAATTTTGCTTTGTGATCCTAAGTGAGACTCATCTCAGGTTTTGATGTTTAGTCGTGGTTTATGATTTCGACTATCTCAGTCAATTGATTCGTTTGCAAGATGGTCAACCGCCATTCTCTTAAGCGAGTGTATTACACTGATAACATTCTCATACACGTGTAAAAATCGAAAACTGTCCTAATTTTGATTAACTTTATTTATAGAAAAATGTTCCAAATGCTTGACGTAACTGGAGCGAGGTTGCGTTGCGTGGCATCCATATCCTATATCACTGCAGTAATAAGTATAAAAACTTAGGAAGAACGTTTGCAATATTTAACATCCTCCTATTTATATACATATTCTTAAAGATCCGTGA
Organism: Pectinophora gossypiella; assembly: GCF_024362695.1. Lineage (NCBI taxonomy): Eukaryota > Metazoa > Arthropoda > Insecta > Lepidoptera > Gelechiidae > Pectinophora > Pectinophora gossypiella. The sequence goes on from NC_065410.1 coordinate 12,038,433, forward strand.
TTTCTTTGTTCAAACCATAGGCATTGTAATTGGGTAGAACGTCTTCAAAAGTTTACGGAACTGAAATGATTTGCCTTTTATCTACGTTTCATCTCAGCTCAGCATAGCACGATTTTGCACAGCGAAACCGTTTGAGATAAACTATGTGCAAGCTAGCGTAACTCTGTATATTTTTTAAGTATCAGAATGACCGCTCTACCTTTGTTGCTACTGAGCAGCTGACAAATTACGCGTGATGCAACTGAAACTGATATGACGTGTGCAGAAAATTGCGCTATACTACTCTTGAATTCTGTGTTCCTCGTCCTATAAGTTCCTGGTGAGGCTTGCCACGTAACACCGATTTCTCAGAAACTGAAACTTCCTTTACGGAATTTAGAATACTTACTTTTTTTACTACAATGTGTAGTATATTTCTTCCCATTGTTTTGAACTCATAATACTGTGTTAAAGAAAGTAAGAACTGCCAGAAATATACATAATATAATTTATTTTGATATATAAAATAAAAAGTATAAAAGTAACTATTTTTTTTAAGAAGATACAAAATATTATTTGAAATAAGTAGATGACTTTTAGAAGGCTTGAATAATCATATCAAGTGAGGTTTATCTTATCTCGGTTTTAGTTCGTAAGTAATGCTGTACGAAAGTGCGTTGCATCCAAAAATTGGCACGTAAATATATCAATTTATTTATGACTATTATTAATTTTGGAATCGAAATAGACATTGCTTGAGAGGATAGTGTGAATCAGACGTACAAAATTACATCTGCAAGGTCAGGCCAGTGACCGAAAGACGAACGTTGACCCAGAGAAGGGTTCCAAAGGGGATAGGGCCCCTTCGATGTCGCTCACAAAAGGAACGAACACCAAGTCGACATAAACGCGAGGAGGTTGGCCTGCATACATGCACTTTGCACCGAATGCGTGTGACGTCACCCAGCTCGCACTGCATTGTTTGCCATTGCACTTTTATTTGTGTTTTGCTTATCGAATGTAGTGTTCATTTAGCGGCGACCAACAGTTTCATTTAAAAATCATTTATATTGAATATACTTTATTGCACTTAACAACTAGTTACATCACAAACAAGAAATGGACGTATATATTCATTTGTTCAGGATGAAATCCTAAAATGATGGGTGAAATGTGTAAGGATGCAATTATTGTAGGGCAATAAATTATCTAACAGTAGATAGAGCCTTTAGTGATCGGGACAAAGGTTACGTAGATGATGACATTTCATTACTTCGATTCATATTAATGTAAAAGGTATTAATGTAAAGTAGCATGAAACATTTTTAATTTGAGAATATTGTAAAAAAATATAAATAAAATATTTATTATTTATTGTATTTCATTAAGAAATTAACAGCGCATAATGAGACGAGGAGGTAGGTATTATAATTTAATAAGAAACTTCACTAAGAAACTTAGATTTGTTTCATATTAAAAGTAGTAATAAAATAACCTTTGAAAAAGTACGTATATTCTTCCCCTTCTGCCTAGCTTTTCCCCGGTCGTTTTTCATTTTGCCCGGTCTTCATATAAAGACATTCTTATTAAATTACAGATTGATAATCATGTTTAATTCGTTACTCATTACATTACAATGTTACTGCTTACTTTCTTATCAGTTTAGTACCTTCTGTCCACCCGCTTCGTGCCTCTTTTTCTTTCACATTTAAAATAAATATCTAAACTTAATAAAAATTTAATATATTTTTTTTACATACTTTTACATACTTTTATTTTATGGGTTCGAAAATTGACAGCAGTGATTTACGGCTTTCTGTAACAGTTTATAAAAGACAAGGAAAATTGTTTAATTTGCCTTTGTTTAGACTCTTAAAAAATAGAGAATGCTTTTAGATTCGAAATATACTAATATAAGTACTAAGATCGTTTTTTAGGATTACGTAGGTACCAAAATAGTAAAATTTGACATTCTCTTACGTATTCTACCTCTAATATTAATTTTCATTACTCAGAGATAGAAAACAGTTGTTTGACGTATATTGTCAGCCTACGTACAGTTTTGAAAACACGATGTGTAGTCCAGAATGATCGTAGTATGGTTTAGTCAATATACTGAAATAGGTCGTACTACACGAGTGTGGTCAAGGTAGTTAGGACAAAAATAGCTCTGTGAGTAAGTTCCTTTAAATAAATCCCGTTTTGTGTCGCTCGTCGTTAGTCTGTCTCAAATCTTTCATCTCTTCTGAATACGCCTCAAAACAATGTCATTCCTGTATAAAAACAAATTGTTTGCCAGAGTTTTCAATGTTAATTATTGTTTTAGTGGCCAATGTTCTTCCTGTGACTTTCAGCTTAATATACTCGCTGACTAATCACTTCTTACCTGAAAAATACACATCTCAAACATTCATTATAAAATAACACAGGTGGGTAAAGTAAAATAGGATAGAAGTTTATTGCAAATCACAAGTTATACAAGGTGTTGTAGTTAATATACGTACTTACATGTGACGCCCTGCTAGGGCACAGCCAACAAGAGGGGCAACTAGTTGCCCCTAGGAATCTATACGTATAACTAACTTATCCTAAATCTACTCTTTAGGAACTTTTACACCTAAATCAATTATAATTATGTATAATACTTATTTATTTAGAGCTATTAAAGTAAAAAATACCTACTATATATTTATATCATCATTATAAAAGTCTGTAATATTATAATAACATTTTACCATTTTTTTATTTTAACATTTATTTTTTTTATTTTTTTTTAAATATGAATGTTGGTACTGACGAAGCCTGTGGTGGATTTACATTCTGTTTTTTATTATTATTTCTGAATAAATTTAAGATAACATTTACTAAAAAATATTTTAGACTATTAGAGAATACATTTATTTTTTCAGTACTTTTATTTTAAGTACATAGTTATAAAAACGGCATGCTACAAAGACAGGTGTCTAGCATACCTGCGTAATAAATAGGTTTTCGTGAAGACATCAAGTTTAGCGTAATCGCATTTTTGCCTGTATATCTCTCTGTTAAAGGAACTTTATAGGTGTAGATAAATGATAGAAATAAATCTAACATCTATTTAAGGTACGGTATTGACCTTAAACCTTGCGACAATATACTATTGATTATACCTGTCATCTATTTAAGGAAATGAAAACCAGTTTGCATTGCTACAAACCTTAGCTATAAACGGAGATAATACTGGGCGAGTATCAATATCAATCAACGGATACCTTGATCACCAATCCAAGGTGTATAACCTTTCTTGCTCGGTTGAATTAAGATTTCTTAAAAACTTCAATCACGTAGAGTAAAATAATATATTGTTTTGCGTTACATATTTAGCAGCTGATGATAAACTTAAGTCATTGATTACTGTACTAATTAATAAAATAATTAGAGCCATGCATATGCATTGTAAAGCGACTAGCCTGTCGGTCTTCTCGTAGACCGGTGGCGGCTTTCGTGAGGTTTAGGTGTGAATGACACCAAAACCTCACGAAAGCCGCCGCCGACGTGTAACGTAACATGTCTTGAGAGACACGTTACGTTACACGTTACATTTCGTTACCCTTTGCGTGCTCAGGCACGAGAGAAGAGAGAGACGAGGATATACCATAATGTTTATGTATACGTAAATACAGATAAATTAGCATTATGGAATATCCTCTTTCTTTCCTTTCCTGATGCTTGCATAAAAATTATAACTTAATAAATATTATAACAGTATCCGTGGTCTAGTGATTAGAGCGTTCGGCTCAAGATCTGGAGGACCGGGTTCGATTCCCGATGGGGACATTTTCGAAATCACTTTGAGACGACTGAGACTAAACTTTTTTGGTGAGGAGTTTGCGGGCTTGAATCGTCTGGTTGTCCAAGAAAAGTCAGATGATTCCGTGCTTCGTAGGGCACGTTAAGCCCGATAAAAGATTTAGTCCCGGCCTCCACAAACCCTCAGTGGAGCAGCGTGGTGGAGTATGCTCCATACCCCTTCCGGTTGATTGGGAGGAGGCCCGTGCCCAGCAATGGGACGCATATTATAGGTTGTTTATTTATGTTAAATACAGTTTAATGAATACGGTAATAGAAAGCATAGGTTACAGTTAGTTGCCGGTTGTGCTCTAGCAATCAAATGTTCTAAATGTATCAAAGATCTACAGATTCTCGGTAAAGATTTATGATAATTACTTCATAAAGTAACATAGGTAACGTGTTATTAAACTGTTTCACTTCATACTCTATTTAATTAGAAAGTACAATAAAATAAAACACATTAAGAAAAGTAGAAATTCTACAATAGGAAAGCAGAAAAAGAAACAGGTAAACAAACAAGTCAAAATAAGCGCGTGCATTCGACACATCAACCGAGTTCGCCGCGATTGAGATAAACCATTAAACAGCGTATAAAACTAGAAAAAATGTCTGAGTTAAAAGCGTGAAAACGCTGGCTACTCGACTTCTCGCTAATTTTATTTATACCATCCAGTTTATTTTGTTTCGGCATGCGATTGCGGTAAGTGGGTGGGTGCTAGAATGGAACGTTAGGAACGTAGGCGTCCGTCAGTGGAGAATCTGGAGCAGGCAGTTACGATCGCCAAGTACCAGGAGACCATAATAACAGCAGAGACAACCGAGTAATACTTTACTGGTTTACCCTGTTATCTTACCTTATAAGCGCCATCTAGTTTTCTATGGGGATTAAATAAATTTAAAAAACTACTTCGAATATCTTGTCTGGTTTGTAATAGTCTTTGTGAAGTGGCGTCATCTTGCGTCGAATAGCGTCTAGTATTACCATGACACCAACTAGGTGGCGCTACTGATCAAGATTCATAATAATTTTAAACTTTTTAATAATCTTGCTACTTATTTTATTATAGCAAAATGAAAGGTAAAAATTATGTATTTTGTATTTTATATTAAGTGTCCTTATCCAACGAATGTATATAAACACAGATAAGAGTGGATGGAGCCAAAGGGGTGTGTTGAGATTGTAGCAAGTGGAATTTTATTCTGTGGTTTGTTTAGGTATGGTACCTATGTGTGTGAAACAAGGCCTCCGTGGTTCCGTGGTTGAGCGATGGACTCACGATCCGGAGGTCCCGGGTTCGAATCCTAGTGGGGACATATCTCAAAATTCGCTTTGTGAGTTTGGTTAGATCATTGTAGGCTGATATCAGGCTGAAAAAATCACGTCAAATCGTCGCTCTGTTTTGCTGTGAAAGTCGGACAGACAAACAGACACACACACTTTCGCATTTATAATATTATTACTACTATATTTATATTAGTACTAGTAGTATAGTATCCATGCTACTTTTTTAGGGAAAAATAGGGCGGTGGTTTCCCTCTTGCTTAAAAAAGTAGCATGGAGAGGATAGATTGGAATGGAAAATGCTACACCGACAAGAGCGTGGCTCTTAAATTGATGATGAGTATAGTATAGTAGTAGTGTAGTAGTGTAATACCTACTAGTAGTATAGGTATAGTAGTAAGTTACTCTGTTAAGTAAGTTCTGTAAGTTTGTGGAGTAAATGAAACAAACACGATTAATAATATTAAGTCTAATAATGAAATGGTTTATTTACATAATAATACTAAATATGAATGACTAGATGTTTAAATACAATCGCCATTAATCTACAGGTTTTGAGCAACTACAAAATACTTTGGTTTTTTATTGCACATGAATTATTTATTAACTAAACAGTCTGTTACACAGATATAAATGTAATATACACTTCACGCCTTATCCCGATCGGGTTAGGCAGTGCGGATGGCGCCTAACGCCTCGGCACTCCCCCTTTAATTTGATACTTATAATTAAACTGTGCATTTTTAAAACAAAATTATTGCTTGAGACACGTTTACAATGATTTAGTATTTACAAATATATAAGTTAAAAGTGTATTGATAAGTATAGTTATGTTAAAAGTATACAGTGGAAAATATAAGCGACTAAAAACCACCGCAAAAATACAAATTATAGAGAAATTTAATTTATAAAACTAATAAAATTGAGTGAAATTATTAATTTAAATACATTTAAGAGAAGTTGAAAAAATCTTAGAAAATTTTACGATTACCTAGAGTCTGTAGTTTATAAATAAATGACATAAAAATTTATACCATCGACAAATAAATTACATAATAAACTTTGAAAAGTCTTATACGAGACTTGTGCTTATACCAAATACAAATAGAAGTAGTCGATATAAATATAGTCAAGTTGCAAACGATTTCAAAAAGCAACAGTAATAATAATGTATGGAATGTACATAAGGTGACAATCTCAAACTGTCACTGGCGTATTCGTAATCGTTTGCAACTCGGCTGATGTCCAGTATATTGTTTTTATACCAAGTCGTCATAACTATCATTAAAACTGTGTCCCAAAACATCACTATCGAAACTAGGAGAGCTAGTTTTCTTCTGAGCATTGTCTTTTTGTGCTAACAGCCTGTCACAGTCATTCAGACGACCATGTAGGAACTCATACACTCGATTCATGGAAGCCACTTTTTCTTTGCAAGTAGGGTCAGTTTCTATAGCGAACAGACGTGAATCCAGTAACTTTATAGCCGCAACTATGTAGTTCCTTAACGTTTTAGTCTTGTGTTCGCTACTAACACGTTCCAGGAAAGCGCAGACCTGTCTCTCCCCACATAATAGCACATCCACGTCATAAGCCAGAGGTGAATGTTGTCTGTGCAAATATGCTATCAGCCGTTTCGCGTACCGTCTGTAGGTGCGATATGCTTTCCGCTTTCTTGGTCCGAGGGTCCGGCCCATTGTCATGGATTTCTTCATATCGTCGATCACGGCTTTGTATCCTTGGTCGATTTTGGAGTCGAATATGTTCGGTAGTCGGGTCTCGACGGGCTGGAGGTCATAAGGTGCAGGGGATGGGGGCAAAGACGGCGAAGATGGCGGTGGTGAAGGTGGTAACGGATTCGTGCGAGTATTCTCTTCGCCTTCGCTTGACTCGCTCGAAACTCTACATTCGGATGGATTGCTGTCATTATGAGGCGCTGGATATGGCCTGGGGCGTTGTCTCTGTCGCTGCACTCTGACAGATTTCGGAGCGGTCCTGGCATTGTAAGCAGTTAGAACATTCGCGTCCTGTTCCGTCAATGGTCGTGCTCGTTGCGTTTCAGCTATGGGGATTATTCGTATCTTGACTAGGCCATAGCTTTGGTGTATCTTTGCTCGGATGCGTGGATCGTCGTAGTCGGATCCCCAGAGGTCTCGGATTGCTGTTTCTTTTAAATAGCGGACTTGGCATAGCTCTCCGTTGAAGAATCGTTTGCGTTGTTGTTCGTTTAGGGCGTCTCGTTCGGCGCCCGTGAGGCCGTGGATCTTAGTCAAGTGGTCGGGGAGTTTGCCGTAAGTGAATCGTGCGCAGTTCTCGATGGGGCAGGGGATATTGGCGTGGTTCTGCTTCTTGGTGCGCGTCGCAGCTGGTGGCCGCGCCGCCATTTTTTATCCAACCTGAAACGAAATGTCTGTTTTTAATAAAATTTTAAAACAAAATTGTGAAGTTTTTTCGTTTGTCGGTATGCTCTTTGTATAGTTTTTAAGCAATAACATAACTTATTAACTAACGCTTTGTCCGGTCATGTAGTTAATGCCATTTGCGGCAAATCTACAATAAGTCACGTCAATAAAGAAACCAACGCTTTATTTATTCAGCGTTAGATTTTACACTGACATATCAGTAATTATCGTTTAAAAATTAAAAAAATTATACCATTCAAAAATATACCGTTGTTTTATTACATAAACGTTAATATTGACAGAAAACAAAACGATGTCTTCATTCACAAGTTAGCTGGTACCGTTTAGTCCAGTGAGTTTGCTTAGCGGGGAGGCATGTCCGAGGATAATAATTGTGTTGACGGAGTCCTCAGGCTGTTTGTAGAGGGAGGGCCTTGTCCTCCGACTAATTTATTGAAAACAATGCAGCGGAGGAACGGAATGGACGCAGAGGAGAGAAGGAACCATGTCTCCGATGTAGGATAACGAGAACACGCAGGATCTTATTATGTTTGATAAATAATTAATTTGTTAAATAATAAATAAATAAATAATAAATCTTATAATTCAAAACGGTTGTCGTCAGTTGCCACAAAATCATGGTAGTAACAATAAGTAGTGTGAGATACTTAGTAAATATAATTATTGAATAATCGAAACGGTAAGTAGAGTTGAGTCAATGTAAAACTGATAACAAAATTAATAATAATATTAAAACTAAAACTTATGATGATTATAAATTTATTTTACTTTAAAAACACAGTTTATAATTTAGAAAAACACCGACAGAATGTTAATTTGTTTTAGGTACAGATAATACAACATATCGACATTTAACGCCGACGTAAATCTTGTAAAAACTTACGACGCGACGACGGTACTAATCAAAATTATTAATTGAAGAATATTAAACAATAGCAAGATATGCTGCCCTGGTCCCTTGGGGATCGTTCAATTTGGATTATTTATTATTTCGAGACCCGAGAGCTAATTTACAAAATAAATATTGGCTGAATCCAACCACGGTCTTAGCACAGTCATTGTTGTATTAATCATATTGGAATTGAGAAATTAATGAATTCTCAAAGTGAATTTTAAATGACTTTCAGTTCCTTGAGTTTGATTTGAAATTATTTTATTTTCATTACATTTTGTAATTAAAGTAGAGTATAAAGAGATTTTGCTGTTCCAGGTTCGTATCTTGCGGTAGGCTCCGTAGGTGAATATATTTTTGCATTCGTGAATGAATCTTGTTGTGTAATTTGATATTTGTTATATCTAACTACGAGAATCAACAAACTCAAGACTTTTTAATCCACGAGTGAAAGAATTTCTTCGCTAACCCACATTCAAGCAGCATGATGGAGAATGTGCTCTACTGTACCCTTTCCTGATATGGGCATCGAAATAGTAATATCTGTAGGTATACAATCAGACTTTTGATATGTTAATTAAAAAGTAAACCATTTTTTTCCATTTAGTAATAGTCTGCCGATTGACCTCTTCTGTCTCTTATGTGATTGCCGTATTTCTTTGTTTTATATTGTATTGTAATTTTAAAAATAATTACAACGCACGAAATCTAAAAGGGTAAAGTTAATGGTAATTTATAAACTCTTAATCCGTTCAGTATTAACTCGAATTACAATTCGTGTCTTACAATTTAATTGATATGGCCGACGTCTCTAAAATGACGCAAATTTTGCTAAGAATCCCCCTTTTGTAGGCGAAAGTGACGCGGCTTGAATAAATAACTAATTTGCATTCTTAATAACAGGTATGAAGATGTACTAGGGATGGGACTGTATCTGTTAATGAGGTACTAGCTAATTGACGTTTAGATAACGTTTAGTTTAGAAGAGAACGTTTAGATATTAAACATCTTTACATGCACCACCATACACATAGGTATGATAGGGAGGAAAGGTTCTAGAATGGCGACCACGCGTCGGACGACGCTCAGTGGGTAGGCCCGCTACAAGGTGGACCGATGATCTGGTGAAGGTCGCGGGAAGCCGCTGGATGCGGGCAGCGCAGGACCGATCGTCGTGGAGATCCTTGGGGGAGGCCTATGCCCAGCAGTGGGCGTCGTACGGCTGATGGTGATGATGATGACACATAGGTATGTATTGTGGTGCATGTAAAATTAGTAAATAATTAATATATATAAATATAGAGGTCTATATTTTGAGGCAAGTACTCGTAGTCACACCACGGATACTTCACGCAAAAATCTCATCCTTACCGTGTCGGTCTAACGTGTAAGTACGAGTGAGACAGATAACCTACTCGCTCCCGTACGTCTTAGCGGCTAACGGCCATATAGAACTAAAGTAAGACCCAAAGGGGGTTAGGTCAGCGCCCGACACGAAATGTTGCGGGTCGGAGAGTTACCGTTCTATACGTAGTATTCTTTTTTATTCTATGCTATAAGTAGTTTAAAACTCAACCTACGTTATGAGCTATACTCCCGCAGCATTTCTTTATAATAAGAACCCTACATCTGTCATCATATATTACAATTCAACAGACTTATCGTAAGGCTTTCCAAAATACAAGGACGTGGAATTTTTACTTACCCCCATAAGGATTTTAGCTGAGAGTCTATATATGAGTCATAGAGTTATCGAAATAACACCAATACTAGGCATATTCAGTGACTAATTACCCCGATACCGACCCCGCCGGCGTGGTCGACGATTACCCTCAATCAGCGCTTATCGCTATCGACCCGCTAGGGTCGATTAATTCTTTCAAATATTTTTCCTTTCAGACGACGCCCTGAGCCGAGGATCGCGCCCAACTGGGCACTCTCATGCCTGTTGTCTTAAACGTTGTATCGGGTGAGAGCCTTCAGCGCTCCCCATTTGTCCGGCCAAGTAGTTAATGCCATCTGCGGCAAATCTACAATAAGTCACGTCAAAAAAAGTGGCTAATTTCATGACTGGTATTGTTACTTGTTATTCGTGTCTCGTCCCTAGTAATACCACAGCGGATTCGACTGTAAACCTGTGAATTATTAAACCTCAGTGGTCGCGTTACTATCCCGCCAGCCACAATCAAGTATTCAGAACAGATTTCTTTGATTAGTTCAGTATGATAATTAATAATTTACTCATTTATTTTGTCAATCATATTCAAATAATTGATTCGGCGTTATCAACGATAAACTTGTCAAAGTATGATTTTTATAATATTCTTTATGGTTTTATGGAATTGGCCATAGGGTAGATCGGGGAAATGTCTGATGCCCGATGAAATGATGACGCTCCGATGGCTGGTTGCCGCATGCTGGTTGGTCTAGCTGTTGGCTCGTTCGACTATCACCTATAAGTGCCACTTGACAGTTTTTGGATAAGTATTTTAAAAATTAAAAACGCCTATTTTGTACCTCTTAAAATATTTTATTTACTCGAAAAAGCTTTTATAATAGAAAACGAAACATATTATTCTTCAACCTGTTTAGGTTTAGCGATGTTTGTAAATAATGTATGTGTAATTTATGAAGTGTTATAAATAATAAAAAAAAAAAAAAAAAAAACATTTTAAATTTCGCGCGAAAACAGTTGGTTACGTGACATTTTGCCCAGTGACGTCACATTTCAACAAACAAAGAAACTGTTAAGTAGTATAACTTGAAACTTGACAGATAGTTTTTGTTTATTATGTAAAATAAGACTCACACGAAGCTCAATCATGGCCCTAGATAAAAAAACCGCATTTTTATTTAGTAAAAATAAACTGATTCAAAATTATCTTATTAAAAAATCTATTGGGTAATTATTGTTAAATGACAAACTACCATATCCGACATATTTCATTGTTACAACTGTCAAGCCGTGAACCTGTCAAGTCAAATTACTTATAGAAAATCAAGCAATCCATCCGCGTCATCACTTCATTTCAGTACATCCATTCAGTACATTTGGGGTTAGGTCTACCTCCTAGCGAACTACCGGCAACGGCACAGCACCACTAGTTCAAGTTTGTGGTGAAGGCTGAACGGTTTCACCAGCGGTAGATTCCACAAGGGGTCGCTTGGTTTATTATCCCTTCCGTGTAGAAATCTCCAATGCTCGGGCCGGTTTCAGTTCTCAATTCGGGCGTGATGGTTCTACTACGCTACGCTACACTGTCTACGCTATCTACATATCTACGCTACGTTAGCTTTTCCACGTATAGGTAATACACCCACTCCTCACCAGTAAGTCAATAAGAAAAATGATTTAATGAAAATACAACAAGCAAGGTTTACTTACAAGGATTAAATATAGATATTTACTTTAAACACATATATTTACGTGTTGACTTGCGATATAAAATCAATTACTTATCTACTTTTATCATCATGATCAATTTAAGAGCCACGCTCTTGTCAACAAGAGCCGACAAGAGCGTGGCTCTTAAATTGATCTACTTTTATAAACGACAAAATTAATTTTTAAATTACTATCATATCACAAAATATATGTTCATCTAGTTTGTTTGAAACAGTTATAAAATAAATGTTAAACGGAATAGTTGCATTTGTTTATAAATAAGTTGTATTGTTAGGCCTGAATCTTTATGTAGTAGTCAGCATTTCATATTTATCTTTGACCTAGCAAACTACCGGTATTATGGGTCAGATTTCGGAATATTTAACTCATCTTTCTTTAAAAAAAATATCTCAATTTTTTATTATAGATGTCTGCTGCGGTAGAGTTTTGTCCTTATGTTTTTTTTTTAATAAAATAGGCTCGCATTTGACCACAATCTGACGGTAATTGACGATGTGTTCTAGGATGGATCACGCTTACCTAACAAATCATGTATGCATGTTTGAACAGATACTTAATTAGATACAACAAATCCCATTAAGAATCATTAAAAACCGCCCGTACTTTAATGTAATACTTCCGACGGATTTTTGTTATAACTGAGAAAAATCCAGCAACAAAACAATTTTAAACCTCCGATTACGCGATATGATTTATTCCTTTTATTTCAATCACTTTGCAGAGCTTAAAGCTTTATTTACATTTTTATTTAATAAACACAAACACAACAAGTAAACATAAACAACACTGCAACTTACCGCGACCTCGAGTAAACTCCGACAACAATTCTCGCGTTGTTTACGTGAGTAAACACGTTGTTGTTGTTGTTTATTCCACAACGCGGTGCAACGCGTGCGTTCCACTCCGCGTCTAGCTTCCGACTACCGTTACGTAACAGAATCCTGTCCAATTCCTTCCACCAGCGATTTTCACGCATTGTCCTCCTACCCACCAATTTAACTAGACCTCTGGCTCCGCTTGAAGATTGACGAAGATCGTATAGACAAAGAAATTCATGTTTTACTAATAATTGCGTTTGGCTGACAATCCGCAGGTCCCGTGTGCGAATTCCGGTGGGGAAATATCACAAGAAAATACTTTGTGATGCTTACTTTAGTTAGGACATTAAAGTAAGATGTTCCGTGCTTCGGTAGGCACGTTAAGCTGGTGGTTGCGATGGCGGCCGAAGGGGTTCGTCCCGGTTACTACTTACTGATGTGAGAAAGTAGTCGTTAGATAAGCCATGTCCAGGGGCCTTTGGCGGGTCAATAATAACTTGGCTTGGTAATCCACCTCACAACCCACACGATAAAAGAAAGACTAATAATCGCGTAGGTAAGGTACTAATTCATGACGAACATCATATAAGTATATTGATGACGAAAAATATTATAATGATAAAATTACATTTACTACTACTTAAAGAAAAAGAAGTGGTTAAGTAAATTTTATTCAAATATCTAAGAATAGATAACATTCCACAAAGGTCTAGGAAAACTGGATATGTGCAGTTCGTTCCGTTAACCCTCGGGTTGAGTCGGAAAACTTCGGCAACCTTCGTCGTTTAAACTCCGCCCAATGTTCAAATACTCATACGAAGATTTTAATTCTATGCTACGACTTGCTACAGACTGGCTACGACACGTCTACGAGCTATGGAGGTAATTAAGGAAAAGGGGGGTTAAAAAGGACACATCGCATCAATTCATTTAAAAAAAGCAATTTGACATTTGCGCATATAAAAGTAAGTGCGCAATGCAAACAAATGTCAAATAGCAATATTGCTTTTTTAAATGAATTGCTTCGATGTGGCCTTTTTAACCCCTCAGTACAGTTTTCTAGGTTCAAAGACAGGCTAGGAGTCTAGGAGTAAAGACAAAACATAGGTAGGTATTGTGATGTGTGTTACTGACAGTCGGTTTGCTTATAATCGGTTTATAAAAAATTTTGTATTGTGGATTTTTTGAAAGGATGACGGTTGTTTTTCTGGCGGATGGAGACTGACACGACTATTTTCTTGTTTTTTTTTTACATGACTTATTGTAGATTTGCCGCAGATGACATTAACTACTTGGCCGGACAAATGGGAAGCGCTGAAGGCTCTCACCCGGTACAACGTTTAAGACAACCGGCCTGAGGGTGTCCAGTTGGGCGCGAACCTCGGATCAGGGCGTCGTCTGAGAGGAGAAATATTTGAAAGAATTAATCGACCCTAGCAGGTCGTTAGCGAAAAGCGCTGATTGAGGGAAAACAGACTGACACGACGTTTGAGGCTAGACACACATTGTATATTTTCATTCACATTTTCGGGAGAAGTTGTTCTAGTTTTGTCTTGTTACATTTCTTTTTCGTCATTAAATTGAATACAACGTGAATCGTACCTGTGTCTCAGTTATATGAACCCTCAATGGGGCCTTTGGCGACTCAATAGTAACTCAATAGTTGATGAGGTTGGTAATACACCTCACAACCCATACGAGAGAAGAAGAAGAAGTTATATGAATCCCTACGCCCTAGATAAATTCATCTACACTTCATCACTATACATACTACATTATTCTGCGCATGGTTTGTAACCACTCTTAACGGTTGTTAGCCTATGACTATGATCAACGGACTTATAGTAGGATTAGCCTGTGTCTATTTGTAGGACATAGTAATGTGTCTAGTATATTTATTTATTTATTTATTTATTTATTTATTATTCAGGTACCCAACAGCTTAATGTGTATTCAATGATGTTGTTACAATCTTAATTCTAAACGCTAAGCAATTAACAGGTTACCCCATATTTTTTAAATTACAAAATGTTATCAAGTGTAAAGCGCATTACGCAATGATGTTCAAAGTAATACAATGAAAAACAAAACAGTCTAGAAAAAGAGAAATTAAAAAAAAATTAAATAAAACAGTGACTTGTACATTACAGCTAAGAAAATAATAATATTAATAACAAGAAAGAAAGCTATTATGATCGATGGAAACCAGTATTATATGAGTTTTATAATATACCTGTTTAAATATAACATATAAGTACGTACATACACACATACATAAACATATACACAGATATGTTTATAACATACATACTATAAGTCAATTTCGCTCAAAGTGTAATATATACTACCGGATATTTTTCCGATCTAGCTGACTTGATGAAGGTCAAGTTCGGACCATTATTTAATTATCTTTGTCCTGCATACTTGTTTGATGTAGAGTTGCCGTTCTACACGAAGTATTATTCCTTATTTTATGCCCACAGCTGCCTCTGACCTCTGGTAATGTAAATCCTAGACAACTCTACTACAAACCGAAGGTCCTGTGTACAGATCTGTGGAAAAATCAATTTTCTAAGTTTCTTAGTGTCACGTTTTTCTCCTCCAAACTGCTTTGCGTTTCTTTTGTATGACAGGACTTATTCTAGATTTTCTGCAGATGACATTAACCAGGTGCTTAGCCGGAGTCGATCAGTATACTTATTCTATGATAACGGAGAGGTCGACGGAGGCGATATACTCGCATTCGGAAGAGATAAAATTACTTACCAACTGACTTTGTGTGCTGAGATTTGAATTAAATTATCAATGGAAGTTTATAGAAACAGAGACTGTCTTTGAGACTTATATTGTGTTAGCTTTTGATAATGATGAACTGTTCAATGCCAATAATTCTATGATTTAATTCAGATACAGACGGAATCAATATTCCTTATTTGAATTGTACCTACGTCATAAATAAGTACCCCACAAATCATGACTCATTATCATATTTCATTAGGTAGGTACCTAAGTACGTCGAAGTTTTGTTTTTATTTAGAAATAAAATAGCAAAAAAAACGCATTAAGATTACCTATTTATTATATAATCTGCATCCTTTTATTATAGTAAATAAATGCTTTCTTTATTTTTTATTTCAACAAAATTATTAATTTTAGATTTCTACCAGACTATTATACAACCCGTACAACATTTTAAGGCTGGCATTAATTTTAATGTCCTCATAACGCCACGCCTATCGAGGAGGCGTGGTTATCCGTACCCACGCCCACCGCCTCCTTGAGCCATGGCCATGTCCTTTTCAGAGACAATGTGTCTGTAACACTGCAGATTTCAGAATACCACGTCTTTAAAGGCGAAGCCTGAAAAATTCAAGGATTCATTTTGGTCGAGTTATAATGATATGAGACGAATATTGATCGGGCCAACTTTCTAGACGATTGATTAGTACTTAGGTGGGGAGTGGAAAGTACAATGCTTTTGCCGAGTATGTTCATCTTGCACATATGGGAAAATGGTTTATAATATGTAATTAGAAATAGATGGATAGACATTGCTAACGTCTGTACCTAACAACTTGCAGTCCAGATTTCCAGACACAATAGTTAAAATAATAAAAAGAAATGGGGTTTGGATTTTAAAAGGTCTTTGAACCTTAAGAGCTTATAATAAGAAGTCACCAGGAGATAATTTTCAAGCGCACTTGATGTCTTCTTCTTCAATCGTGTGGATTGTGAGCTATGGTAACCAAATGGGGGTCTCCAAAGTGATTTTTGTGATAAATATCTCCACCGAGATTCATACCTGGACCACGGAGACCGTCCCATCTCTTCGGCTTCCTAATTTGATGGACCATTACTCGGGTGATGAGTTAGTTACACTTTGTATCATCAAGCTGTTATCTTACTTGTGGCTCTGCCCAAAAATCTTATGCTCATGTTTGTAATTACTTTCAAATATAAATAATTTACGTGTTAGGAAGGAAGATGTTTTCGTTTTGTTGAAGTTGGGTGACGAGGCAATCATTAATCAGCTAATATGCACCTCCCTTGTAAAAACACGCTGCAGCACCAAAACACAGAGACGAGAGATTTGTATGGATATGCTTGCTGTTGTTTGTACAACAGTCTACATGTGAAATGAGGGCATAGCTTAATTTATTTACCTTCCGTTATAAAGAAAGATAGAAATATTTATTATTTAGGACACCACAGACACGGATTACATAGGTATATATACATTACAATGACATCACATCAAAAGACAAATAATGCACACATGAAATATTGTCTTTAAAGGAACATGGAAAATGAACACTGAAACCCGACGCGCGACTTATTATAAAACACTATCCTATGTTCTTCCCTAGCTCTTTAACTATCTCCATACCTTTTATCTAAATCGGTTTAGTGGTTTAAGTTTGATTTGCTCAGGTAACGGACAGACAAACCGATAGTTACTTTCGCATATAGGTACATATAATATAAGTGTGGATGTGTAGGACTTAAACCCAGAATCACTACCGCAATAGGGAAGTCTCAATAGCAGCTAATATGCAGCAACTTTTGTAGTACTTAGATCTAGTCTAAGCTTGGGATGATATGCTTATGTTTTTTCTAAATAAAATTTATCTTATTTTATCATTTTTGCTGCATACAAAAATTAAACAAATAAACGTTTATTATCATATTCAATCCTTTATTAAGTAGGTGGTTTACAGCTAAAAATATTTCACAATTACGATTTATTGCACTGCGTCGTATCCATACTTAAACAATATCACTTTTTTGACATAATGATGATAAAAGTATGATGCTCCCCTCCGGATATCCGGTGGATATCGCCTTATCCGGGTACAATGAGTGCTGATAAATTTGTACCGGCAAATGCTCCTTGATTGATAACCTTTCTGCGGGTAAAATACCCGGGTGCAAAACACGGCCGGAAAAGTAGGTTTGTTTTGATGAGTTTCATTATAAGGTCTTGCAGTTTTAGGTAGGAGTACTCTATTATTTATTTTTATTACAATATAAGTACCCACTATTAAACAGAGCGATCAATTCAGTCAGAGATTATATTTCAATAAAGATAACATTTTATAATAGTCTCAATGCGCGGTAAGAATTTGATCTCTCAAAGTACGCAAGCTAGTGTTGTGATTACTTGTGACTAGTTGTGACGTATCCACGAGTCAACAACTACATCGGTGACAGAACACTCCGTAAACGAATACCGTATCTGTACAACATGCTGCCGTATGTAGACCACATACGTCAGGAGTGCAATATAAATAAAAGTAAATCTTTATTTAAACATCTTATGCAAAAGATCTCTTAGCTGTAAGTTAACTGTAAGTATTTTAAAACATAATAACATTAAGCGAACTCCAGTCCCACAGACAAACCGAGGAATTGGTTTTGTGGGGTTTTTAATGTACCAATATTTTCTGTATTTTTTTACTTACTTTACGTACTTAGTTACTTATCAGTCGAGGTTAGGTAGATCGATTCTTTTCTATCTGTCATTAGTACTTTTTGAAATATAAACGTACTTACTTACATTTATAATTGTTTTCTGTAGTAATGCCGATAAAAATATTTATGCTTGATACTAAATTAAATTTTGTTATGATCCTGATATAGGCTTGGTCAATAGACCAAGATCAATCATTGAGCTAAAATAAATTTGTCACCGTCAGTTTCGCCGTTAAAGAGAGACTCACCTTACCATAACAAGTTGCATTTCCATCAAGTCCTATAAAAATTACTATCAATAAGAAAATTGCTATCGAAAGCCGTCAGCATGCGCAAAGTTATGCAGCGTAAATCATAGGGCGGTGTGCATAATAACATAATAAAATAGGGGCCGATACTTTGTTTATTGTTTTGATGAGTCGGCCGATTCTCCCCTCAGGAGTAGAGGATGAGAATCAAGGGTGCACTGCCCGCATATGCTGGCTGGAGAGAAAAATGATGGAAATAGAAAAAAATACAAGTAAGTAGGTAACAAAATGTATTTTCTGAAGGAGGTTTTAGTTCGCTAAATAGTTCTGAAAAAATAAAATTTGAAAATGGAAGTAGTTGCATAATAGGATAATATTTAAATTCCCGAATATCCAAAAAAAAAAAATGTTTTTCTTCAGCTCGAGGTCACTAATGGTGGGGTGATAACGGCTGAGCACTCCTGATTTATGCGCTCAGCCACTCGCCCTGAATAATATTGTGAATTTATGGACCTCACGCTCAGGGGTCACACCTTGGTACCTTTCTTGAAATAAAGAACTCAGGTCACGCGGAACATATTAAATAGCCCATCGGTAAAGCTGATGTGATTGTGAACTTATACTAAACTGTGTTTTTTGACTGACTTCAAAAAAGAAGGAGGTTATCAATTTGACCCGTACGTATGTAATATTATAAATAAAAAAACAAAAAACAAATAATTCTTACTTTTTATTAGACAAATTTTCAACCGGTATATTTTATTAAATTACTTT
Organism: Pectinophora gossypiella; assembly: GCF_024362695.1. Taxonomy (NCBI): domain Eukaryota; kingdom Metazoa; phylum Arthropoda; class Insecta; order Lepidoptera; family Gelechiidae; genus Pectinophora; species Pectinophora gossypiella. Next base: position 12,057,558 of record NC_065410.1, read on the forward strand.
TTTCGGATAGGTATGTTCACAAATAAACTAGAAGGTCAGATGGCATTTGTTTTATCTCTCTAGCGTTATCCTGTTTTCACAGGGTCCATATACCTAACTTAGATGGCTGTTGTTTCTATTGTTAACAACAAGACTTGCCAATACATAATAAATACCTTCAGATTAGGTAAGCGGACTTGCGGAGGTATGGTAAATAAGCTGATACATGTAATTCCCTATTGAACATGGTAGGTCACAAGTTGTTATTGAGAACCATATCAGGGGCCTTTGAGTTGGCGGCACAATAATAGCCCTCGTGGGTTGCTGTGGTTGATAATCCACCTCTTAACCTACACGACAGAAGATTGACGTCCTAAAATGAATTATAATTACCTTTTTTGTAGTATATTATATTAACCTGTTTAAACGAATCCATTCGTCGTGTTATATGCGTTTTTTTTAGATTCCTAAGTACTTATTTATTAAAGAGAAAATTAAATTGAAATATCTGACTCGGACGGGACTTGAACCGCAGATTTTGTCAAGCTGAGTCGAACGTGTTAACCATTATACCACTGGGTCCTCATCCATGCGACTTTTTGAATCTATATGTTGGTTTAAGAATCTTTAGTAAAAAGATAAATAAAAATGTTCCTACGTACTTATTCAGAATTCGTATAAACGGCCAGCTTATTCTGGTAATTAAAACGGAGCCTTTTTAATGGAGGTTTAAAATGTTACTCGTAGATTATTTTTGTATCAAAACCATGCACGCTTGAGTACCCTGACTTGAAATAGAAGGGATTCCATTCCTCTCATTACTGAGTATTTATGCGAACGAGATAAAAATATTAGGGACACGGTAATCGGAAACGCAACGGACACCCTTTACTTAGCAAGGATTTAATTTAGGTGAGTATTTCATGTTATTAATTTTAAACCGGTATGTGGCGTGTTTTTAGGATTCCGAGGGCAAAATGGCACGATTTCTATAGGATTTATTTGTTTGTTTTCTATCTACTAGCATTTTTTTGACGTGACTTGTAGATTTGCCGCATTTGGCATTCACTACTTGGCCGAACAAATGGGGAGCGCTGAGGGCTCTCACTGATACAAAATTTAAGACAACAGGCCTGAGGGTGCCCAGATCTAGCTAACGCGGGCGGCGTATGTGAGTTGTATTTTCTTCAACGTTTAAAAATACATACTCGATTATGTACATGTATGTCTAATTGATTTAAATACATTTTATCACACCTTTTATCATATTTGTACAGACACAATTTTAATTTAAAAACAAAACAACTGCAATTGAATCAGCAGGTTTTAAAAGTATTTATTAAAACAGGAGTCAACATGTTTGTTTTGCAAGGAGAAACATGTTTGTTTTGAGGATTTGAGTTTTACCTGACTACCTATTGCTGTTTTTTTGATATCAGAAGCAATTAAAAGAGATGGTGTAACGATTTGTACGATTGCTGGAGGGACTGGCCGGAGTACGCACAGGACCGCGAAAAATGGAAAGAGGAAGAGGAGGCCTTTGCCCAGCAGTGAGATCTTGTAGGCTAGATTAGATTAGATAAGCAGCGATAAATTGTCCGAAAACAGCTTTATCATATTGCGCATGTTAGCCCTGTTAAACACAGTTCAAACTTTTCATCCAACCATGATCGTTTTCGAACAATCAACATTTATCACAAGAAGCACAAAGTCGCCTGTCCGAGGCAGTTTAAATACCTAAATTAATTTCCCCAGATTTCCTTTAAGAAGTTGTTACTCCCCTGGTGGGTAATGCGATGATATATAAAAAAAGGTCCCACGGAACCCTGGGCCCTAATAAATTATACCCTCGATAACAATGGGGTTTTTTCGCGCGCCTTTGTTGCAACTTTTGATATCACCTGACTGTTGGCTACGGAACTTTTTTAAACGTTTTTTTTTTATTTTTTAAATGAAGAATGTTGCGCAAAATATGCGGGAAGCTTAAAAATTAAAAAGAAGTATTTATTTTCTGTACTTACCTAAATAATTCAACTTCGACCTACTTAACTAGTAGCACTACAACACACAACTTCATATTGATATTCATTTATTATATGTCACAAACATAATAAAGGTGCATCATAGTAAGAAGGTACATGTGACGCCCTGCAAGAGTACAACGACCACGACAATATAAAAGAGTTTTTCTTCTACTATTAGGTAAGTATATAACTTGTTATGAAATACCTATACTTATTTAAAGTTTGAGTTAATGGGATTTCAGAAGAAAGAGGTGTCAGTCATCAAATGCAACATCACTTCATCAGATGAAGAAGCAGAGAAATGCGACTTCATTGCAAAATACAAGGTCAATGACCTATCTTCACCCGAATATCAATATCACCGACGGTAACCGATCACGAAAAGCGGAAAAGTAACCACTTCCTTAAATATATCGGCAGAGCTCTTTTGTCCCAAACTATAAAAAATAAAGCCCTAATATCGTTAAATGTTCCTTTGGGGAGTGACTGGACAAACGCGAAAATGTCAAGAGTCGTCAGGGGTGTCGAAAATATTTGAACGACCATTGTTCGTAAGAATACAATACAATACAATACAAATACACTTTATTGCACCAAAATAAAAAGAAATAATTACAAAAAGTCTCTTAACTAAGTACAAGTGAAATAAAGAAGTGAGTGTAGAATCAAGTGTATCTACGTATTCCATCTTTGTAGTTTTAGTTCTTACTACGTAGTTCTTGACAAAACAAATAGTTACATATCCACATACCAGGGTATAAGAGAATTAAAAGTCATTCGGATTGATGTGTGATTATTGTACGTCAACCTATAATTTGTTTGACTATGTATATAAACTTTTTTCTGTGTTTCACCATAGCTCACTAGTAAGCAAATTAAGTAGAATGTGGTCAAATGCTGATGCTTGAATAACAAAAAACGAAATTATGTTGTTGGTCAGTTTTGGTGAAACAAATGTTGTCAATTTTGGTGAAAACCCTAGCCAATCGAATGGCAACTGTGGACAATTTATATTGCTATAATCCGCGCGGACATTACTGCCGAGTGGCCACCGATATTATCGAAGTAGACTGGGAGTAAGCGCAAAAAACGGACGCTCATTTATCCCACACTTCGCGGTGACAGCCGATTACCTACACCCTGCAGGAAAACGGCCTCGGTGGTCCAATAGTTGAGCGTTGGGCTCACGATCCGGAGGCCCCGGGTTCGAATTCCGGTGGGGACATCTCACAAAAATCACTTTGTGATCCCTAGTTTGGTTACGACATTACAGACTGATCACCTGATTGACTAACAGTAAGATTACCCGTGCTTCGCAAGGCACGTTAAGCCGTTGGTCCCGGTTACTACTTACTGATGTAAGTAAGTAGTCGTTACATGAGTCATGTCAGGAGCCTTTAGCGGTTCAATAAACCCTGATACCAGGGTTGATGAGGTTGGTAATCCACCTCACAACCCACACGATAAGAAGAACTTCCATCCTTCGATTGCTTTATATTTCTATGTTTTAGACATTATAGTTTTAAATAGGTAGATGTAGCATATCTTCTTCGAAATCTATCCCGGAAAGAATTACCTACTTAAACGTTTTGCAAAGCGTTGAGGTGATTTGGTATTTCTTAGAACTCTGACGTAAATGTTGACTACCCATAACATTGTTCGTAAGGACCGTAATTTCTAATAAGTAGTCATTATTATAGTAGAAATAATCTAGACAAGAATTTCTTTCTATAAACTTTAATCTGTTCAAGTATTCCTATGCTGCATATTATATGGTTGCATACTACCGTATTATATGGTTGCCTGGAAGAGATTGCTACTTAGCAATAAGGTGTTTTGTATTTCCAGTGTGTGCAATAAAGTATTTTCAATTATGCTATGTGTACGAGTAGTATTTTGGAGAGAAGCGAGATAGAGAATAAACGAGAGGTATTTTGGAGCAGCAGTTTTTGTAAGTACTGGTGTTTTTAAGACAAAAGAATAAATTAAAGGCTTAAGTGACGTCTATTTATTATTCGATTTCGTCGTATTGTCGTGTAAACAGAGCACGCGGCATTGTGATGTAATTGAAAAATTGCGAACTACCCGCTCCGGCTGCATTATTCAGTTGACAATCAAGTGGAATTCGGAAAAACGAGCGAAAAACACTGCACTGTTGTTCGACGACGATCTGATGTATGAAAAATTCAGACACTTAATCGGAGGCGACCAAACAAACCGGATTCCAATGAATTGCTAGTAAACGATCCACAATAGTTGGCAATTTGTGAAGCGAGTTTGCGAAACGTTATTCTGCGTCCAGAAAACGGGTAAGTTCCGATGTTTTTTGTATTTCGATTACTACTAACCTACTAAGGTGTCTTGCATCTTTTTAGTACACCACTTTTAATACAATGTTTTCCTTGGTCCTTTATCACTTTTATTGACATGCGACTATCAGGTCGTTGATCTTTTATAGTATGACTTTTGGGGCCTACGGCAATAGACACACTCTTCATGAAGGTGATAAAACACAAAAATTAAATTTCAAAAACTTAATCTCGTTGTTCACCTGGAATCAACAAACTTTAAACGTCATGAATTTATTTTCATAGAACACACTTTACTAAACTCCTTAAATTCAGAAGAGAAACAATTGAAACAGAAGTCGAAAATGGATTTTGTAAAGTCCTAGCGATCTTAATTTCCCTTAACCATGCAATAGGAAATTGCAACAAGAAAAAGGGTCTATTTCCTGGGAGAGGATATCACGCGAACTGCACCGATTGAAAGCCGTTCGACCGCAACCCTTAAATTACCTTTTACTACCTTCAAGATTAATACTTTCAAGAATAGGGCTCCATTGGGCCTTTCGTGTACTTTATAAAAATACTAGGAAGATAACATAAAAACATCAAGCATCCAACACAAACGCTTTTGATGGTATAATTAAAACAAAATACACTTGCGTGTCTACTAAACTAAAGACCTGTCTAATTTTTTTTAGGTACACCTATGTTTATCCAAAAGGAATTTATTATTTTAACATTGTCACGAGAGTGTGGTCCAAGTATGGTGACAACAATATTAATTTACAACTCAGCTTAGAATTTCCAAGTACATAAGACTGGCCAAAAGCCGTTAGAGCTGTGAAAACAAACAGGGCACAAAGCGTTGTTCACATTGAAAACACTCTGAAGTTTCAATTGTCGCAGCAAACTTAAACATTGGACGCATTGTTTACGCCGCGCCAATCAACAGCCAGCCTAACAAAACCAATCAGCATCGTCTCGCCTCTATTTGCTTAAAAGACCTGTACTTTTTCCTTTTAGTTTGCCATTGCTTTTGGTTGCTGCCTCAGCAGCGAATTCAGCGCTGAACTGTACATCTAAAATGCAAACTTGTAATTGTTTCTTGGTAATGCTTCCGTTGTTATTATTGCTTTTGTTCTTTATCACCAAAAGATTTTTACAAATATAATTCGTTTGTTCAAATTTGTTTCCAATGATATTCCCCATTGATTTATAAACGTGAACTATAGATTTTTCTTTCTTCTGTTTGTCACTTGGCATGATTTTATTGCCACGTCTTGTTTTGTTGAAAATATTATTATTTTCAGCTCATCATATTTCACAGGTATTTTGTTTAGCAGATGTTCTTTGTTAACAATATTTCGTGTTTTTGGCTCAAAGTCTCTGGAACTTTGCTCAGCATCGAATCATGACCAATTAAGCGGCTGGACCGCTGGACTTTTCTAAACAAAGCATTGTCACTGACCCTATCGTTCGTCACCCGCTACGGATATATTTGATTAAAAAATAACGTCGTCAGAAACGTCGGTCCGATGCGCAGCTGAATACAGGGGACGCAAAAGGAGTAAAATGATCCTTCAGCTAAGCCATCATTGTCACGTTCACAGGTCAACGTTTGTGTTTTGTAGCCCCACTATCTGAAACCAAAAGGTGGAAGCAAACGGAACTGCCGAAACCAATTTCAGGATTCTATTTTGGAAATGTGACAATTTGAAATTTGGGAATTCTTCCGTTTTTCACGCTGTCACCTTTGTGGCAATTTGAATTTGGAAAATTCTTCCACTTTTCAGTTTGTTGCCTTTGTGGCTTGCCTTTTGGTTTATGAATTAGTGCGACTTTGGTTATATGTTATAGTTCAATACAATTTTAGCACTTTGATACACCGAAAAGGCTGAAAGAAATATCATTACGTGGAGAGACAGCGTAGGCAGACGTGCAAAATATTTTTTACGGTCATTTCAAATACCTTCTACAAATAACATATTTCATATTATAACTGGTTTCTTTTGTACTATTATAATACAATGAGTTATACATTTTTGAATAACCTCCAATTAACTTCCTGCAAAAAAGTCAGCAACATGAACCGAGCAACCTTATGACGCATGAGTTTGATGAATGACTTGCTGTTGATTTATTGGTCAAATTACAAATTCCTATACCGTTCTTTTTGTTCTAAAACGCATCGCGCAAAATACATAGAAATCATACATTGTTCGGTTGGTTTCCAATTGACTTTCTGTTCGCTTTTTTTGCGTTTTCTAGTGGAACTCTATCATTTTTACGTTTCATATGCGATTGTTCACAATGTTTGCGTTTCCTTTCAGTTATTAATACGACGGTCCCTAGTGCACGCCCTTGCGTGACAAAGGGCTCGACAGATAGTGGACCATAGAACAGTCGCAAACGATTATCTCTGTGTAGATATTTGGTACTTATATTCTTTTAATTGGATTTGAATTTTTAATATTGTTATAATATATTGTGTGAAAATGTATTATAATATTTATATTGCCTTAGGGTGAAGAAATCGTAATTAGGTTAAAAGTTAAAGGCCTATTAAATACTGTACCAAAATTAAATTATAGAAATAAATTTTGTAATTATTCCTGAGGTTGATAAAACACAAAGATTCAATTTAATCATTAGAATTAAAAACTGATATTCCAAAACTTCTCTCAGGCCGAGTAAGTTTTGTAAAAACAATACGATTTAGCCAAACAAATAAATTGCGTTATAGATCGTTAGAAAGAGGCACCTACTAACTAGAGTTAGACAATTAGTAGGTTTATTTATGTGTTTACGTTGGAAGCGGTAATGGGGTGCTGTGTCGATTTGTTACCAATAAACTAGCGATTACGATTCTGTTTTCCTTACATTTGAAGACGGCAAATAGTTACTAGCAGAAGATTTACCAATTCTGCCAATATTGTCGGATCTTTTCCTTGCATCAGTGTTGGGTGACCCTATATTTCAATGTTGGTACTGACATACTTAATTAAGAATTCTTTTGGTACCTACAGAAATTACATGAGCAAATATGACATAAGCTCACGACTATATCCTAATTGGGGTAGTATGAGGTAAATCCATTACAAGATGAAACATGATGATGAGAAGATAGATTGACTTTGCTGGCAGGAATAGCTGGTTAGCAATAAGATCGCCTATTGTAAGTAAATCACATAGTAATTCTGATCATAGTTTTATGACATAGGTAGAAAACTTGATGGACTTTTTGCCTCTTCCTCTTTCTGCTGCCGACGTCTGTTTTTCTGATTCGTTATAATCTGGGAGTCTTCAAGCCTAGAGTGAATAGGCAGTTGCTAGGTAAGCGTGATCCACCGTCACATCGTCACTTACCATTAGGTGAGATTGCGGTCAATCGCGAGCCTATATAATTAAAAAAAATAAGCAACACGTCATACTGAACATTTTTGTGTTGTTCCAGAACATGCGTATTTTTTTTTTCAAATTCCAAGAAAACAAAAGTAAAGGCATTAGTAACACTCCCTTAACTACCTATAAAGAAAGCAATAAATACAATAATAAAACAAATTTACTGCAGCAAGTTTTAGTTTAATTTTACAATCGAATCTCGTAACGGGTTGGAGGGGAAGTATGGCAACGTTGAACACGGATCCTTACGATAACCATCTACATAAAATATGGAAGTTTGTTTGCGTCTGCACTAAACGGTTTATTGTGAGACGAAACTGGTTATTGTTTTGTGATGAGTGGGGAGGGGGAAATGAATCCGTTTTTGGATTAGAGTTTATTAAAAAATATTTTTACATATTTAAGAACATGTATAATGTCGTAGAATTTAAATAATATTGTAACAAATCTATTACCACAAAAAACAGAAGAAATAACAATAAAAAAGACAAAATAAAGAAAGAAAAAAAGGAAAAGGAAAAAAAAAAGAATTAAGGTATGTCAGGATCGAAGCAAATGAAGTTCCATAGTCGCTGCTTAGCCCGATGGGCATGATATTATGTTATTGATGGAACAATTTGCAGTGTTTCTAAATATTTATAGTTTACTAGTTCGCTAGGTACCCATAATTTCTAAAATGAGTTTTTTTGGACATCAGGCATGAAATAAACTTAACGACATCGATACGTTGACTATTTGCTTTAAATAAGTACTTACTTAATTAAAAATAATTTATTATTCATAAAATGACAAAAATTATGTTTACAAATGCAAAGTGCTCTAGCGTGTCGCGTTCAAAAGTCGCGGGAGCTGTGAAATTTGGTTATCGCGCGCAACGGCATTTCTTAAACCGCAATAGGCAAAGTTTAGATAGCAAGTTTTATCTGAGTCGCCCTAAAGGATCAATTAAAAGTCGGATGAAGCGCCGCACTCGACAATTATTGTTCTAATAACGCGAAACAACCGTTTTGTTGAGGAGAGAATTTTGCAAAGACGCGTCGTAAAGCGTTTACGCGCGCGGGTATGTTTGGTTACCCCTTTTTATTTTTTTATAGGTTTTAACCACAAAGATTTTAGTCGACACATTTTGGGCTTCGAATATGTGTAAAATATAAAAAAAATATAATACATTGAATTTCAAGTTTTATCATGGACTAATAACACGAGTTAGGCTTTTCCAGCCTTTTTTAGGCTTTTTTTATTGGGCTTGAATTACAACAGAAATCCATAAATCAGAAATCGTTTTAAAATCTTGTACCACGGTATTACTGCCTGTGAAAGGGTTGTTGTCCGTATAATAACCTCCTTTCCCCATCAACTCTCTTTTGTGACTCTTCTAGTCAAGTTCCTTAAATAAATCTTCTCATGTCTGTCATGCTTTTTTAATGTTCATTATAAACAAGTATATTAAAATATCCATCGTAATCATTTTAAAAGGCACCTTCCCTCGTCAGTCGAGTAATTCTTCCCTGATCTGTTATGCCTTCACCCAAAGGTATTATCTTAATATAGTAATATCTAAGTATTTTAACGGCAAACTTACAATTCATTGCTGGGCCCGTAAACCACTAACGTCCCCTTAGAGAACGATTGATGGCGCTCATAATGACACTTTTAATTATTTTAATCGCAGTTGCCAAACAAAAGTCGTTAATTCATTAAAAAGAAGTAGCTTCCTCGTTATAACCACTTAATTTTTATAACTTTTGCCTTGATAAACAGAAATGCGAAGAAAAATATTAACAATCAAGTTAAAAATAATATTTTTTCTCAATTATGATTATTTTCAAAGTGTTGAAACATAGACATTGCAATTCAGTGTTTTCTTTATAGTTTTATTTGTTATTACTTATGTTCTTTATTCTTCTATTTGTTAACTCCTTAGACAAATTTAAAAAGTTACCTATAGAAGATTCACATTCCGTGGCACATTCAGCCTAATTACACCAACCTTCTAATTCCATACAATGTTTTTAAAACCTTCAAGGCACAGACGTTCTACCAGCCATAGACTATATCCATTCACTGGATCGTTAACTTCCTGCAAACGTGTCACGGCAGTTAGAGCTACGTGCTAAACGACATCTCTTTCCAAAGACACCCGGACACTTTGTTATCCAGTTACTTTTACATGTTTAATCGCCCCTTCGGGAGTAGGGACGTCGGGAATCGGGAATTGGGGAAGAATCTCGATAATTTTAAGCAGACGTGATTTTGTTGCTTCATAAGACTATTGTGGTATATTTAAACCTATTATTTGAATGAAAGTGGTTTCGCACTTGGCTCCTAGTCAAAAACATTCAGAAGTCTAATACTCGCAAGACAACACATAACTTAATATCATAACACAGAGATACGAACGGCACAACCAAATAGCCTTAACTTAAAACTCTAGTTTTTAGAAGTGAAAAGGCAATGAAGTGTCGATCCCTAGTACTCATAGCACAATTACTAGACTTATCATGACACATGACTCAGATAACTTTTAATTTAAGTTCTTTACAAAATAAACACGATTTACTATCATATATTTTACAATCAAATTAAAATCCAGAACATTAACTCCGTATAATTAGTTAAAATCAACAGCGGTTACCAGGCGCCCACAAATCTTAGGAGATGCACTTAAGAGAATTCTAAGTAGGATTTATCTTTGTTTTTCTTCCTTACCAACTCCGCAATCCCTCACCGATGTTTGTGTTAGAGCTTACTTGCCAATACTTTTTATTCCGTGTTTGAGCTAACACTTCGAATGTTCAGTGTAGATAAATATAATGTAAAATCATATAGTATACGTAAAGGCATATGCTGAATATTCTTAAAGTAGTCCTTGTTACAATTCTTTCAAACTTACCTATATAGACAATCATGACAACGACCCGAGTTCGGAGAGCAGGGCATTAGTTGGCATGAAAACCAATGAAGGGATTCGGTAGTATGCATGTGTTTCAGTACCAGGTATTCATCCTAAGGTTGCCTTGAGGAAATTGCTGTTATAATAAAAAGGCCGCCGGTTGTACCTCTGATGGCTTTTATGAATTTGTTCTATTTGTTATGTTGATCTTTATTTGTTTTGTATTATGTATTGTATCATCATCATCATCACCAGCCCATTAACGTCCCCACTGCTGGGGCAAGGGCCTTCCCTATGGATGGATAGGGAGATAGGGCCTTAAACCACCACGCGGGCCCAGTGCGGATTGGTGGTTATTAACGACTGCTAATGCAGCCGGGACCAACGGCTTAACGTGCCTTCCGAAGCACGGAGGAGCTCGAGATGAAAAGTTTTTTTTTGTGGTCACCCATCCTATGACTGGCCTTTGCGAAAGTTGCTTAACTTCAACAATCGCAGACCGAGCGCCACCGAGCTCCTCATGTATTGTATTTAGCAAAAATATTATTGTCCTCCCGTATTAAAACTATTGGAGGCACACAATAAAAAAGTTCAGTTCGCATAACTCATTCATTTTACGACACCTTGAGTGCGCTAATTCGCGCACAACAAAAGAGTGCTCGCTAAAGCGAAAATCAAAATGTATTTATTCGTTCGCCGTATAAAAAGTCAATATGAGAGGCAATAAAAAGAGGATGTCGAGAGATTCGAGAGAAATAATAAAAGATAACCTCTCAGGAGTGAATGGAATGAGAAAAGCCCTTGTAAAGAATGTTTGCGTAGTGGATAAGACGCGATCACGGGGACACCTCCCTAGCGAGAGGGCAAACCTTGCTACGTGGCTGCTGTTAGGTATTATTGAGGTGAGAGGTAGTTACTTAGTAGGTATTGTAGCAGAGAATAAGTAATATATTAAACTTAACCTGAGAGATTCTTATGAATTTAAAGTTATTTGATATAAATTAACTTTATCATTTAATTGTTTTTATTTAAAAACGAAAATGATGTAAGTACTTAATGATAATAATTTAAGTCAAAATAACATCTGGTATTTAGGCAGGTACCTATATGATTGTAAATTAAAAGAAATACCTATAGACAGATTGAGTTGCAGCAATTTAAAAACCGGATTTTAATTACGATAATTTTGAAACTATGCTTACCACTATTACCTAACTCATCATCTCCCTAGCATTGTCCCGTTTTTCACTGGGTTCGCTTACCTAACTTGAAGATTTGACAGGACCTGTTTTTTACAGAAGCGACTGCCTGTCTGATCTTCTAACCCGCGACGGGAACACCAGCCCAATACAGGTTAGGTCACATACCCCCAAAAAATGCATTTCTCGGAAATATGGGTTTCCTCACGATGTTTTCCTTCACCGCTGGGCACGTGATAATCATTATGATCCAAACATGAATTCGAAAACAATTTCGACATAGTTACATTGGTTTGGTTTATTTGGTGCTGGTATTCAAACCTGCGACCTCAACTAACCTACTACCTAACTATTGAAGTTTTAAAAATATTCTAAATACATATCCAAAATCTTCTAACGAAGAAGGGTTTGTGTATACGCCTCTTTCCGCTCAGCGCTGCTGCGAAAAATTAAAACCTCTCACAATGTGTCTGCCAGTCATCTATGAAATGTGAATAGCTTTTGATGAGAACTCTGCGGTGACGTCAATCTTTTAGTTCTTTTTTTAGGTCTTCGGTCTTCTGTCTTTCGTTACTGTTTTTTTCGTAGAGAGATTGCGTTGATTAGTGGACCACATTCGACATTTCTCAGTTTGTCGTTAGCAAATAGTATCAGAAAAAAATATCATAACTGAAACTTTTTTCAAACATTTCAGAGCCCCGATACAGACTCCGCCGGCGTGGTCGACAATTTCTCTCATTCAGCGCATATCGCTATCGGCTCACTAGAGTCGATTAATTCTTTGAATATACTCTCAGTCTATGCCCCTGAGCCGAGGTTCGCGCCCAACTGCGCACTCTCAGGCCTATTATTGTCTTAAATGTTGAACCCAGTGACACGAGAGCACTCATCGCTCATTTGTCCGGCCAAGTAGTTAAATCATTTGCGGCAAATCTACAGTAACAAAAACAATCTTACGTTGAGATGCATCTACCCAAGATGTACTCTGCTCGTTCAAGTATCCCTCTCAATCTGACTCATTACATTGTCTCTCCTCCGCCTTTTAATGTTTTAACCATTTTAACTTACATGAGTCTGTCAGTGAGCAGACACTGTCAAACAGTAACAAAGTAACATTGGTAGGGCACATGTGTGTCTTATTAAGCGGGTACTTTACACCGGCTCATTTCTAATTCAGAGTTGTTCTCCTGTGCGACATTAAGTCGTTAGAACCCTTCGACCTCCGGTGTTGTAACTCCGCGACTTCATAGAAAGCGTATTTGGTTGGAGTGTTACAATATAAGTCATTGCATTCTACCTGCAAGAATAAATCGTGTCAGTTTTCTAAACTATTGATACAATTAATGCTTCAAAAAAGAAGCTTACGCTAGCGTTTCGTAATGAGGCAGATATTGATTAAGAATTCACTCAATAAGAAACATTTTGGTACTTTTTTCTCCTTTCTTTTAAGGTCGTTATATGAATGAATTAATGGCTCGTCAGCTTTCTACGTTCTAGTATTTTTTCAGTTGTTACGTAACATAATTCTTTCATGAAAAATAATTACTTACATACCTTTACTATCAGACTGTAGATACACCCAAATAAACTTAACACGCACCCCAAGTACTGCTACCAAAGTCGTAGCGTTACCCACCTGGTTGTAACTTCATTTCCGTAAGACTCGTTTCGGAGCAGATTACAAGTAATTAATTTATAAGAATATGGCTACAAGCGGCGCCTTCCGAATTACCGGTGTTATGAGAGGGCTAGATTAGACGTGTATTGTTGTTAATAGGCTGCTTTTCTGTTATGATTTCCTGGTATTATTTGATGGCTTTGTCATATTTTATGACGATAGTCTGTCGGAAATAAAATGTAAGTACAGGTGAAGTGTTCTAAAATAATGAATGAATTTTTGCCTCGTGTTACTTTGTTCCGTGATCTATAACTTTGATTGACATTGATTCTACGTCATTTTATGAATATAATTTTCATTCTATTGAATAAGATTTTTCATCGTAAAGGGTGACAAGTTGATTTCTTACAGTTTCTTAGATTGCTAGTAAGTATGATGCGAAATCATAAGGCAATGTGTGGTTAAAGAGACAAATTATAATTAATTAATTAAATACCCTATTCAACTATCTACTTTCTACTCATTTTCGTACATTAGCTTATTTACAAAAACTGAGTTCCGTCGCGTCGCCCTTTCTGTTGGCACCAAAACTTGTACAATTGTTTTAGCTGTACAATTTGCAGCCCCACGGCGGCATACCGCAAGCTGTTACTTTTAATGCGTTATTCGGTATGGAATTAATGATTTTATTCCCGGCATTAGCCTGTGATTGCTAGAGATACGCTCCTTACAACTTTGCTTTAATCAAAATTGTTTGCAGCCATTTTAAATTTTATTAGTCGGCCATTTTGTTATTGTGAAAGTTGTGGTTACTTCTTTGAATGGTTCATTTTATTTCAGGAATTTGTTTTAATTCGTTTTTATGTTTAATGCTAATTGAATTGTCTATTAAGATTGACCGCGAGTATTAAAAAATGGTAAATCTTTACAAGACAACGAATCTAACCTCTTTATTCTGGTTTGGTATAAAAATATTTTCTTTCCAACATTTATGAGAGCACATCCATCGTGCTTTGGCATATATCGTAAAGGAATACCTTCGGATATTATGTATTTATATGAATGCGACTTTTGTTTTTCGTAGATAAAAGTTCCTGTATCAATACCCAGACATGGTGTTTGCATAAGTACTTTGTTTTGGTAAACATGTCATATATCGACGTATCGGTACCTGCATGGGAATGTTCGACATGTTATCTTTGAAGCTTTGCTGAGATACATAGAACTTTTATAATGTTTGTTTGTTTTGAAAATTTTCAATAAAAGAATGTTTAGAAATTCTTATGCGAAATACAATACAGGGTGTTTAGGATTTTTCTGACACTAGATAGTATTAGATATTTAATCCTGGAAAGTTTACAAAAATATTATGAAACAAAAATGAACCAAAAATTCAATTATTTCAGTGGAAGAAAATATTTTTTGTAGCGTGATTAAAATGGTGTTTTGAACTGTACATGACAGACGCGATGTCAAGCCACTTGCTGTAAGCAGACTCGCCGTTGCGGGAATCGCTGTTCGGGGAGTCGCTGTCAACGCAACAAGTCGATGTTGATGTTCCTACGTAGACGTCTAGTCTACACAGCTATTAATAATGTCAAATGAGGAATGTTTTACGAAAATCCACACTTTGCCACTTTGGCAAGCGGTCTCATCAATACGCGCTGTAAAAATGTGAGGTCATATTAGAAAACTCTCATTGGCAGATTTTTTTTTATAAAGGGCCCTGACGGCAGGTGAGTATAGTAAAAAATAGAGCGTTATACGTATAAGTTACTAGGTAATGAAGCCGATGATGATGGGCTAAATTTTGCAAAATTATCTAATTTAGAAGTTACACACAAAATATCTCAATTTTTGAATCAAGGTGGACCGACGATCTAGTGAAGGTTGCGGGAAGCCGCTGGATGCGGGCAGCGCAGGACCGATCGTCGTGGAGATCCTTGGGGGAGGCCTATGCCCAGCAGTGGGCGTCGTACGGCTGATGATGATGATGATGACACAAAATATCTCAATTTTTCAATCATATAAGCTGTTATGGCATAGCTGATAATTATACGCTGTTATAGTGGCATAACAGCTCATATCAGAGATTGAAAAATTGAGATATTTATGTGGAAAAAGCTTACCGTGAGGTCTAAACCTCTACCTAAATTTATTTTTAAATTGAATAAGTAGGTATTCCCCCTCCGGTTGATTGAGGGGAGGCCTGTGCCCAGCAGTGGGACGTATATAGGCAGTTTATGTATGTATGTATGTAAGTAGGTATTGCAATAATTTCAATACTAGACTATAATTACAACAAATAGCTTTTAAAAATAGCATCCGATTTGACAAAGAATAAGTATTACCAAAAGATATGAATAGAAAACAATATCCCCATGTAATGCAGAATCGATATTATTAGATGTCCGAAGACGGACGGTAATATCCGCAAAGAATGGAAAGGACCGCGATATAAAACGCACTTGCGCGCATAATATACGTTTTATTAATAAAAAAAGCTAAGGAAAATCACCCATAAATAGCCTTAACGGCCACTAGTGAGCTGGCAATTTTTTTCCGATACATTGCGAACGTGCGGCTAAGAGTAACTTATAGGAGGTAGTATTAGAGTAAAAGATATCACTTGAGAAGAATAAAGTCACGTTGCCACTTTTAGAAATAACATTTCACAAAGCCTATATTTCTTTTTAAATATCATCGGTATTAAAACCCGTCATATTTAGGTAGATCAGTTTGGCGGTGCAGAGAAGCAACGTGGCTAGTATTCAGGGGACTTTGCCTCGATGTGGTGAGCTAGAAGACATATTTTATTTATAAATTATTATTATTTTTAATTGTTTTGAATACTGTGTGTTGATACAATTGTGATTGAATAGAACGTATTATTAATTTGTGTTCAATAAAAACTTATATGTAGCTAAGGTAGTGTCCATCCTATGTGCAAAAAATCCTATGTTCAGTAAAAACTAAAAATTAAATTAATTTGTGTCGATTGACTTTTATCACTTGTTACTTTCAAGTAAGTAGATAATGTTATCTACTAACAAATACATAGCAATTTCTTTTTCAGTTGTGTCATCAACATTGTTAAGCAAGTTACAAAATTGACATCAATTTATCAATCGTATTTTCGATCTTCTAAGTCCCGTGTACATTTTTTTACCCGCACAACGACAGAGAGGCATTTGTTTGACAAATCCCCTGGGCATTGCGACACTATCCCGGACCATCCCCATATTATCCCGGCTGATTCATACGGGGTCATTGCCGAGGTGATGACGCCCGTATCGCGCCTGTCTACATGCACCTTTAAATCATGATAGGTATTCTATTTGACCGGAGATTCCGTTTTTAAAATAAATAGTTGGGATTCCGATTATTTATGCGGTATAGGGGGATTGGAAGATTGTTTCAAGTATCTATCTATTTTTTTTTGGTGTTAAAGGTTTTGTTTAAGTGTTATTGTAGGTAGTCGCAGTTTTGTAGTTAATGCCTTTTGCGGTAAACCTAAGTAAAAAAGCAGTTTTGTGTATTTGAATTATTAATATCAATGGAATGGTTATATGCTTGAGTTTTCTATCAATGTTAGAATTTAGGATCAACTTCCAGTATGAAACAAAAATATTTTAAAACGGTTTTTTTATTTCCTTTAGGAACTTCTTATTATTATGAATATTCTGGCTAGGTCTTTTCAAATTTAACACGCATCAACGATTCTCTTTGTAACGAACAAAGAAAAAGACTAAGAAAATTATCTTGCGACACAATTGAGCGATCTGTATGCGGAACCAGCGTTGTGTACTAAGCCGATTCAGAGGAGGAGGCGTTAAAAGAAAATTTATTGCATTGAAAAGTCGTACGTAATTAATAAGACATTTGAAGTTGCGTGAAAATGTAATTTAGATTGTTTTTCAAGGAGGGTTCCTTAGCACAAAGGCGGATTATTTATATTCGACCGTCTGTATTAGCGTCTTTAGGTACCAGGGGAGCATAATAAAAAAGAATCAGCATCAATGTCTTAAAGCGTCTTCCGGTGCGATAGCGGGCACCCGCCGCCCGCCGCAAAATGGCGGTCCACATTCGTATAATTCACCCCCCTTACACCCTCCCGAATCGAATCGAACCGTTTCGATTCTTTTGAGACGTCTCGTTTTAAAGAGTCTTTATTAGTGTAAGCCAGAGACGATTATCCAAAGCCACCATTACATATTCAAATTGAAGTCATTTCGCTTTGTGGAAATTGACGCGAAATAAAACGAAGCCTTTGAAAGCGTTTTCTGCATTAAGATGGTGGTAATGAGATTTTTCAAAGGCAGTAAAGTCATTCTGGATGAGCGTTCTACTGATTTTATTGCCACTGGATGTGGTTATTAGCTTGATTCCTGCAACTAAGTGCATGCAATGACATCAAGAATAAAAAAGACAGTATTTTTGTAATTTTCGTAAATGCAACCAGTGCAGTGGTACGTATTCTAATAAGATTGGGTTTCATTATTAAAAAGGGTGTTATGAATATGTTCACGCGACACAATTTAATGAAGCTTACTCAGTTTCCAACCCAGTAAGTATGTTGGTGTCCGAAAAACATAATTTTTGCGCGACTGCCCAAAGATTAACATTTAGATACCACAACCGACTCTTTGTCAGAGCTACGACGGAAACGGTTCCTTTTTACCCTCGGATAAATTAAATCTCATGTAAAATTAAAGTATTTAAACTGTTATGCCCCCCACAGAACATCGTTGGGAAGTTAATGTTATGTACACGTACGTATTTGTATAATATTTTAAAGCTAGAATCATATTCATAGATTTGATAAGTAAAACTATGTAAGGCTAGTGAAATAATTTGAAATATCATTTGTAAGACACCATTACACCTAAAAGTGAAACATGTTGAGGACTAATTTAATAATAATTTACGTGATGATGGAAAAGTGTATTCTTACTGCAACGTATACTAAGAACTTATTTTAATTGAAATTCTATGCGAGGAGAACAAATGAAATACATTACACGAGAGAACAAAACCAACATTTTGCATTAGAATACGAAATTACACCTAATTAAACATTCCAAAATATACATAATAGAATTAATGGCTTCTCCGAAAGAAAGCAACTTGAGCAAATTGATATTTTGAATAATAAAAGGCGAGTCGGCCCTGAATATTATGAGTTATACAAACACAAGTCAATAGGGGTGGTCAATATTGGATTAGCAGCCGAAAGGAGGCAAAAAGCAACGTATACAAAAACCTTTTACAGCGGTTACAGCTCACGAAAAATATTTATGAAACTGTAAGACTGTGTGGAGAGTGCTTTATTTTTGGTTAAATTATTGACGTAATAAAGAGATAGAAGACGGGGGAAGACCAAGGAGAGCTTACATGGAACAAATTAAAGTGAAGGCGAACGTCGTGTTTTATAAAGAAGTCAAAGAATTGACCTTTTATGGACAAGAATGGAGAATGCAACACCGACAAGAACGTGGCTCTTAAATTAATGATGATGGTAATAGACACACAGACGTGTAGACGATGCGATGATGTCCAATCATCTTTTCTTTACTGATTCAACCGCAAGGAAGAAAATAGGTTGCTACAACATTAAGTAGAACACCTTTCTCTTAGAAATAAGCATAGTCTATGCTTTTAAAGGATACAGATTTAAAAGTCTTTCTCAATAACCTCAACTCTCACTTATGTACTAGCCACGTACTTCAGTCCTCATTACAAAAAAAAAAGTTTCCAAAAGTCGTCTCTACGCATTCGAACTCGTCACAAACGAGGCAATAGTGCAAAAGGGTTGGGGTACCATTGTTTACACAAAGTATGGAATAATATAATCTGAAGTGAAGAAATAGGAATCCGGGAAAAACCAACAGAGCCGGGTGGAAATTTGCTTAGGCTAGCGGAATAAGTGGCGAGGCTAGATACCCGGGTTTTGGTAGCTTGGGTGCCGGACAACGCCATTGTCTGCCTCCCACAGCCAAATTAATGTATTTTATCTGCTCTGAAAGATATGTGGGTATTAATTATGAAAGATTAAATTGTGAGAGAAGTTTGTTAGGAAGCCAGTATCAATTGAATGGTTTATGGTGAATTTTGAATGATAAATGATAGTAGGTAAACATATTTTTTGTACGATGATGCTGGCGATGAAACGTTTGTCAATTAACAGTAAATTTGTTTGAAGGACAGTGCAAAGATAAAAGTGTTTACTGATAATCCCTAATCCCTAAAGACCTAATTGAGTAGGTTGAAATTTTGAAAAAGTTTATTTTTGTGTAGGGTTTCAAATCTTTGGACGACGTTACAGACGTGTTAAGTAAAAGATACCTACATATAGCTACATTTACGACACAGCTGTATCCAATTTCGGACATTTGAAAAATTTATCAGGACGAAATGAAAAATTCCAAATTGTTTTGATTTCATAAAGTCGGCAATTCACCTTTTCTCATTTCGTCGGCAGCTGTCGCCGACTTATTAAGACGCACCTGTCAATCTCACGATTTTTTTTTATTTCGAAGTCCCTCGAAACTCTAAAGCTTCGAGTGTTGGTATTGAGCCGAAAGTCTTTATTTTAGCATATTTATTTAGGACGAGACGGAAAAACTCGGAATTTTTAACAATTGCCAAGTTGATTGGTTCCCAAATCGACGTTGTTTTGTTTTATTTCGGTGTAAAGTTTTGCATTTAAAATTTGCTTTGTTTTTGAATTGCTGAAATATGAGTAACTACTTATAAAAAGCATCTTGAAGAGTTTATTAAAAGATAACATGGACTTTAAAAAAAGAACTTTGTTTTTAACAACTCTTTCTTCTTGTTAAACAAACTATTCTACCAACGTGGTAGCAATAATCTCATTGGTATGATTTATGGTGTCCCTCTGTGCTAAAGATTTGAACAAGATATAACTAGGTGAATTATTCTACTCTACTTTTCCTTTCGAGTCTTCAGTTTTAACTACAAGATCCACTAAAGTCTTTCGGCCAAAATCAACACTCTCGAATAAGTAACTGTCGAATCCTAAGCAAACAATGGTCTTCGAATTGTCTATACTTAGGGTTCGATCTACGATGTCTCTCACTACATTAATTCAGGGTGTTCATTAAAAATGCCATCAACGGACGGTAACGAAGTGGCGAACAATTAAAGTCGCCGCTGACGCCGTCCCTTCTAAGAGGTTCTCGAGGGTCTGAAGATACCTTGAGGTGGATTGGCAAATTGATCGATTGTCAGGGAATTAAAAACTAAGCTGTAGACAACAAGTTCCAAAACGACAAGGGAACATTTTCAGACATTTTCAGTGACAACATGTTACTCAATGATTGAGTGAAACGATAATGGCGAATGAACTCTTTTAAACGTTGCTTTTGCTTACCACGAAGACACACCACACAGACATTTCATCTTTATGTTGTGAATATACTAAACCAATTCGCACTAAACGTAAGCGTAGACTACATCGTCACTTACCATCAGGTGAGATTATGGTCAACCGTGAGCCTATAATATTTTAAAAAAGTTGGTATTTTCTTGCCTGCCTTAAGGTATATTTTGACCAATCACCTAACTTCAAAACAACCCACCCAATCTAATTTACGCAAAGTCTCCAGCTTAATACTAATCGATTGCTCCAACAAAAAATAACGACGTTTCATTAATGTGTCAAAATCTTATTATTGTCGCCCGCATAAGAACATTAAGGGGCTTGAGATAAAACAGAGGCCCATTAGTGGAGACTTGGAAAAAATTCGTCGATGCTATCATTCCGTGAGGTGGCGAACTCATTTTTTTCCTTAGGGGACGTCTGTGATCTATGTCGTGGCTTAGAAACGTCACAGAGCTCTTTGGAGTCCCGGTTTCTTCGATTTTTATTCTTTTTGCTTTATTCCTGTTATTATTACTTTATGGTTCGTTCTTCTTCTTTTATGTGATGTTTGACGGCTCAATGCGGGTTATGGGTAGCATGAAAGAAGAAGAAGAAGGAACCCTGACATCAGGATTATTATTTGATTATTTTTATTCTTTATTATTTTTATTTTATAGGATTATTTTTTTGACCACAAAAAAAAAGGTTTTCATCTCGAGCTCCTCCGTGCTTCGGAAGGCACGTTAAGCCGTTGGTCCCGGCTGCATTAGCAGTCGTTAATAACCATCAATCCGCACTGGGCCCGCGTGATGGTTTAAGGCCCGATCTCCCTATCCATCCATAGGGAAGGTCCGTGCCCCAGCAGTGGACGTTAATGGACTGATGATGATGAAGCCGTCAAAGTCCCGTTTTTATTCCATGATGGTGCTTTACACAGTTTACAGATATGTAACAAAAATGACGTGCAAATATGAACGTGACGGTAATTTAAAACACAAGTACCTAAATATTAGGTATGAGCAGCAACATTTTTTTTATCTCGACACACTGTTTTATTTTAAGAATTTCGTATATTCAGACCCGTTTATTAACTATACTTACTGCTATTTCTGTAATTGTTATATTCAAATATTAAATAAATCGTGAATGTTCGTCACACTCGCAATTAACTTTCCTGTATCCAGTAATATAGAGAACACCCTTCAAAGAGTCAATCACGAGAGAAATGAGCCTAGAAGCTATCATCAAAGGGACGAATGTTGATTGGCTTTCACAGCCTGCACACCTACACCCACTATACGCTTTTATATCAATGGCAATAAAGTACAATATCGCAGACGAATTTAGAACGTTTTGTGGTAGACCTTGATCGACGGTTGTCAATGATAAGCTCAGTTTACACGAAGATGAATGTGTTTCCTAGTTTGGATAGGTATGTTAAGATTGGGAACGAATTCGATTTGTTCTTTTTTCTTTAAAAATTGTGTCCTAGATTATGTTGTGGTTGGAATCGAAGTAATGCCACTTGCACCTTTTATTTGCAAAATTATGAATATTAGTAGAAATTACTTAACGTCTTATATATTTTAGTTAATAAGCAATTTAGTATTATCTGGCGCTTAACTATTATTTACTACTTATCTAGTAGATGTGAATCATTCCGATCGATTTTGAATCCGACAGCCCTATTTATTTCCTCCATAGCCAATTTCAAAATCCGAAATATGGCTACAATTACGTATCTTAATACCAACAATTCAGGCCGCGATTTTTCTCCCACCCGTTTGAGTATAAAGTGTTTTGTCAGGCGTTCCGATGGGGCCGCGGATCGCGAAGGTGTCTCAATCAGCATAAAACAAAAGAAATCAATAGCTCCCCTCGCGGCTGACAAAGAGCAAAGATTTCTTTTCACAATTAAACACCCCTGGGTGTTGGGTGCTGATAAACGGGCGCAGCTTAGCGTTCGTTTGATTTTTCCAAATGCAACTGTGACTCTAAGATCCATTATGTGGATATTGTTGATGTTTACCATGCTAAAAGCTACTAAAAGAAGTGTTGAAGAATGTAAATACTGCAATTTTTTCTATAATACAAAAAACTAAAGAGAGGAAATTATATTAAAATCATCATCGTCATCATCATCAGCCCATTAACGTCCCCACTGCTGGGGCACGGGCCTTCCCTATGGATGGATAGGGAGATCGGGCCTTAAACCATCACGCGGGCCCAGTGCGGATTGATGGTTATTAACGACTGCTAATGCAGCCGGGAACAACGGCTTAACGTGCCTTCCGAAGCACGAAGGAGCTCGAGATAAAAACTTTTTTTTTGTGGTCACCCATCCTATGACCGGCCTTTGCGAAAGTTGCTTAACTTCAACAATCGCAGACCGAGCGCGTTTACCGCTGCGCCACCGAGCTCCTCATATTAAAATCGTTACCCTTAAATCAAGGTATAAGTAAGTGGAAGGCAACAACATAACTAAACAAGACCATAATGTAAATATTGATAGATAAAATATGATAGAATACATAAGAAGCATTATTTGAATTCCTGCATATTAAAGTCTACCACCGATCCATATCCAATTAAACATTCCATCGATACATAAAAGAATACATGTACTTGATTCGATCACCGCCCTTCACACACGATAAAAAAGAATGTCAAGGTAAACAAAACGGAGCGAGTACAAAATTTCACAGTACACTTTATGAAAGGATCAGTCTCATACAATCTGTGAAATTGAAAACGATGTTGTCTGTTTTTCAGTCCATTTTCGTCGCTAATCCCACAATCGCACAGTTTGCTTCGGGATCACCGTCTAATGTACCGTGGCCAGAAGAGTCCGTGCTGATGAATATTGAGGAATCTATCTTCATGCATACAATCCAAAAAGATTGGATACCAAGACTGTCATAGATGTGAAATTAAAAAAAAGGTCCTGGTAGAAAGAAAATAATAGATAGGTAGGTAGGTAAATATGATAGGATTCAACTATTTGCTTAAGGTTTTGATTTGTTTTGTTGAGAAACAGTTTAATTGCTATTAAACACTTACTTATAGGGTAAATCTAATTCCTACATCATTATAATTTTCTTTTTATGAGATACTATATTTTTATTTTTTATTTCATTACCTCGAACCGAGACTGCTGATTGAAATGAATCTTGTTAAAACAAATCCGTTGTTTAAATAGTCTCTGTTGGCGGATTAGCGTGGTCGTCTAGGAGAAGCTTCTGAACTGTTTCAATATTTAATAATCCGCCGGTAACGAGCTCCGGTCTGTCGGTAGAAAAGTTTAAATGGGCAGCTCACCTATACACACATAGACCTAAACATAGATGGAAGAGAACGTAGAAATTGTCAGCGGAAATCATAGATTCGATTGGTGTCAGTATAGTTTACCGTATAGCATCATAGTTGCCAGAATTGGAAATGCAGACACTTAATAAGAATAAACATTAAATCTTAAGTAAATTTTACATTTCAAATTCTAAGAGCTATGAGTAGTCATTATGAATGTGCGAATCCTACAGACTATAAATGGCCAAACACAAAATAATAATGCTACTTACATCTACATGATGTATATATCCATAACAGGAACGCATATAATTGAAGAGCTTACGTCCCTAGGGTCAAGCAAATTTGACGAGAGATTATTTTAACTGCCCTATACAACCGGCTGTTTGTCTTTCGACTAATGGACCGTTCTTTTGCATATACGACCTTAATTAACAGAGATTCATAAATAAGGGAAGATAAATATTTTGATGAGAGTTATAGTTTGAAACTATGGTTTAAAATGATACATTTTAACGCAATATTGCGTTTGTTGTTGGCAATAATGTTGATATTGGTGTAGTTTTTCGATGTAATAATAGATGTCGCTGTTAACAATAGTTAGAGTAGTCAACGTAAAGTTAATATTACCAATAGTGTAGGTTAAAATACAGCGCTGTTTGGTTATTATTCAACTGACCATTCCACAAAGTGAAACGTCATCACATCGACATTTGTCAGCAAAAAAACTTGAACCAAATCAACGCAAAGTATCGACTGTGATTAGGAGCGCAGAGGCAGACAGAGGTCAGCAATATAGCGACCTTCGTCACGCTACGTCACGTCCGACGGCCGCTCGGCCGACCGCATGACCGGCGACACCCTCGTTCGAACAGTCGAACAGAATCTGTTTTATTGACTCTTGCGGTCTCTGCGCTCTTGGTGACAGTTTGTGTGATCGAAAGTGAAAATGAAACGCGACTCGAATTCACAAGCGGTCTTGTTATTTTGTTTTGGGCATTTTGGTTTATTTGGTTGCGGCCAATTGTATGGAAAATCAATCGCAAGTATGATTTTTTTTTAATCGTCATACTTGCTTATCTGTTTTAAAATCAGAAACCCAACTATAAAAATACATTGCACTAGTTATTAATACCAGCACTTACGTCCAGTGAAACTCACCCTATTACTCACACGCACGAAGATTTGGAAGTTTAAAATGACCAAGACCGCCCCCTTATACGAAGCGGTTATAAATATCATTCATATTTCAAAGTCGCCTGCATCTGGGCACTGGCTATTGAGATGGAATAAGGGGGTTTGCTTCGGAAATAATTACCTCAACACACCTACAGTTTAGACATCTGAAGGTAATTCGATTGGGAATGAAAAAACCAGACACCCTTGTGTAGAATTGTCACATTCTCTCCCTCCGTGACAGACCATAAAACGCAAATTCGGCAATAAAAAGAACACCCCGAAAACATCCTTCCTGGACACTGGCTCAATACAATGCTTCCATTCACTGCGGATTATTGTATTTTTCCACCACTCCAAATATTTAGAGAAAGGAATTAATGAGTCTTAGACGGTCCACACCACTTTAGACTCTATCGTGGGTATTTTTAGGCTTATTCACAGTTAGGATTTTGAATATTCCGTAAGATTCGTTTAACAAAAGCCCCTAATTAGCTGTCAAGGTCCTCTCGTCTGTCCCAGAAACTGGAATAATTCACGTCTCCAGCGATTTCTTTCGTTTTATTCAGTGTTTTATAAAGAATGCATTGGATTGCTGTCGCCACCCGTCTTCTTTTGTTTGTGGTAGAATAATTGTCAATGTTCTATTTTCCGGTAACAATTAGGAGGTTTATTTTTCTTCTGAAGTTTTTGTTTTAATTTTGTCTACTTTTGCTACATAAACTTCATGCGTTTTCTCGGCTTTGTGTTATGACAAAATTTGTACAAAGTTACAAGGTATAACTTACTGAGATGTTACTGGCATAATAATGACAACATAATATATGTATGTGGCATGTTATTGGCATTTTTTATATATGACGACATAACTCTTATTAAGTATCTTTTTTAAAGATTCAATATTATAAACAGCGATTTATAGATTTTCATATACCTATGAATGATATTTAAGGCGATAAAGTAAGGTGTTTCTCACCTTTCAGTTTTAAGCTACTTCTAAAACTTGTTTTCACTGCTTTCTCAAATCAAAATAATAAATCACCGACAGTACAAACTACGTTACATTCAAAAACAATTACGAGGGCGCGATTTTGGGTCGTTGCCTAATTGGTATGAGATTTGCAAGTGTGCCTAATTGCGTTGAATTTGCGACTCTAAGGCGATCAGTCACAGCACCATCAGGTTAATTAAACCATTTGTCTGCTAAGTTCCAAATTTCCTATGCTGATGCAGGAATTGCTGCCGTGTTGAGTGAAAAATTTGCCAGCAATTGATGTTTGGATGTAAATTTTGTGGTAAACAGTCTTGATATGTGAATTTTTATTCAAATTATATGAGATATTATATTTGTCCAGAATATGTACTATTAGTTTATCCTAAAGTAAATATTCGTTCTCATAATATTGTTAAGTATATCCAATATCTTCAGTGTTGAGAAAAAGACAACACTTAAAATAAATATTCCTTTGAGACGAGATGCATACATCTCTAACATAACCTCATCATAAAAATATAACGTTCGAGTATCGCTGCTATTTTTCTAATCTAGTACCAAAACCTTCCAGGCTGCAACAACATTACTCCTCGAGTTTTTTCAAAAAGGTTCATTTTCATTACCGGCATCGGCTCACATATTTGTCATAACCTGTCGCCCGGTCTCTGTTACGAATGCTTCTTTTTCGCACATTTTTAATTTGCGTTGTTTCGGTTTTGTTCCTCCGTGCCGTAGACGGTACATTATTGGCCAGTTTTCGGTTCCGGAATTTGGCCCTCTGAAATATTGCCTTGCGAAATTGGCGATCCTGGACTGGTATTTTTCTGGGTTTACACCGCTGTACTGCACCTACATATATATAATAATATATAGGTAATAAATGACTTTGTTGGTACATTTTCACAAAGTTTCTAAATTAGTAAACATCATTTTCGATATTATGCATAATCAATACACTAACAGTAAATGTTCCATGTAATTCTGCATTTTTTTTCCACATTCAAAAACAGATCTAACGTGTATAAGTGTTTAAGACTTAATTTGCTTTGAATTTCCGGAACATAAAGCTACGATACCCAACATGGCTTTTTCACACATGCCGAAGTAAGCGAAACGTTCACTATCCTCTCTTTACATAATCAAATATTCGTTCATCCGGGCTCGTTCAATGGAGAACCATGCCTGCTCTCGTCTAGACGCCACGTTACGCCAGACAGTCTAACGGCTTTACATATTTTAAAGCCTGTGCCCTCATAATCACGACTGACTTTTTTAATTTTGATGAGCGTTATTGGCACGTCCTCGATTGGTTTCAGTGTATTTGAAGTTGGAACTAATTGTCTGCTGCTACTGTTTTTCTTTCATTTAAGTGCTTTTTACAAGCTATATTGCTTTGTGAAAGTTGAATTTAAAATGTTTTCTATTAAGTATAGACTTTCTTTTTGTTCTACTTGTAATAATCTAATAAATAATCTATTTTAGAAGAACCTAAATAAAATCTGATCCAATTTATTAAAGGCGGAGCGGATAATGTATCGGCAGTAAACACCAGCTGATTAGATTTTGTTAACGATGCATCATTATGAAATATACGACCTAAGCCTTCATGGAAATTGCTTCAAACCGAGCATAAATATCTATTAGGCGCGAGATTAATATTTTTCAATGGGAGTTTTGTGTGAGGGATTGTCTGAGAACAAATAGGTGTACAGACTGCAAACAAGGGTGGCCGGAGCTAGTTAACACAAAATGGAGGTTTCTGTCTCTATTTACTTTATTTTCATCTTTGCTACAACCTCGGGGCTCCGAAGATGTTTTGTTTGAGATTATTATTTTTATAGCATCACATTTTGAAATGTTTCTTTTTTCATAAGATTTCTTAAGAATTGTTTGATATGTTTATTCACTTCTTTTCTTTTTATTTTGTTTTATTCGGTTTTCCTTCTCACAAACAAACGCCTTTAGCAAAATAATTATAAATTAGCCTTTTTAAATTTCATAACGCGTTTATTTTTCCGGCCGTTTCCCTCCCTCTGAGAGGGAAGGCGTAAGTGCAGGAGGTGTGAGAAAATGATATAGCTCCGAAGGTCCAATGTCAGACAATAGGTAGAATTCATACGGCGGCCGCGGGTAGAATGCAAACTACCTAATTATAGCGGGAGTTTGCAAGATGGCGGGCTCCGGCGCGAAATTCTCGGCGAATTTCAGGTGTACCCGCTTGAGTGGGTTTTTATAAAACTTTGTTAATGGCTTGCAGTCTTTTAAAAGTCTGTTTGCATATCAAATTAAAAGTTTGGTAGTGCTATTACATACACTCACTGTTATTGGAAAATGGTAAGTATCCTCTACTAAGATTTTGTACAGTAGGTTTATATGTAAATAATGTATGTTTATAAAATATTAAGTCCTACTTAAGATAGTGTAAAGTCTTCTATGAAAGGAAAAGCTACAGGAAAACGAAAATACACTTCCAAATTAAACTTTACCATTTATCTTAAAGGGTCCGGATCAATAAATCGAAAAGTAACATCTTTATCTTCTAAAGTAAATACTGTGAACTTAGCGTAACTTAACGGCGTTTCATTATATCGGTACTTAGATAGGCTTAGGTCGGTCCCGTGAGTTATGGTTATTTGAATTGTGCGAAACAAAATAAATTTAGTGAACGTGGGCTATGGCGTTCTGCTCTTTGCATTTTTGAGTGCTTATTTCGAGTGGGATAAAACTTTTCGTTATTTATTGCCCTCCTGTAAGATTTAATGTGAAGTCAAACAGCGATAATGCGAATACCGACTGAATATTTTTGTAAGCAGAGTTTATGTACTCGTAGCTTCGAAACATGAGTTTGCCGTGAGGTCGTCTTTGCTTGTACTAGTTATTTAAAATTAAGTAACTGGGTACCGCTTTGGTAATGTAATTATTGTATTTTAATTTCAACCAAATGTTAAATTTTGTTGCAGTTGCAGCCGGAGGCAAGCGAGATGACTGATAATCAATGCCGTAGAGGAAAGTGAAAAGGCCTAATCATACCACTAGTAATACATTAATCTGCCGATGTCATCAAGTGCTGCGGATATGTCTTAGTGAAAATCAAGTGAACGTCTGTTTGGAAAATATATTCTGATGTGTTTTTCTTCAATATTTAAATCCAGATGGATTGAGACTTGCCTATTGCGAGGTTTTGTCAACAAAAAACATATCCGAATGTTACGTGGGTTTTCACTATAAGGTGACGATATGCGAGTTTAAGTTTCGAGGTACTAAATAACTGGATCTAGAAGCATTATTCAATTCCGCAAACGTCTCAGGTCAAACACGCATAATATCATAAATTGCTTTCCCCTCATCAAATATCCCGGTTCGTTTCCTGTACATTGCTTTATTGTCCATAAGTAGCCCAATATCCTTTCTCATGTGACTACACTATTATCCGTTACTATTTCCTTCATCCGCCCCAACTGTCTGTTCACCCCAACTAATTGTCTCTTGTAAAACTCGAAAATAGTACAATATTAAATTCTTTGTCCTTTTTTATTTTTTACATGTCCTCTTTTGACAATGCATATCTAATTTTATTTAAGTTTATAAAGATACAGAACTTGCGTATACTTACAGTAAATGTTGTGCGTAAAATGATAAAATACCTTATCATTTTACTGTATGTATCATCAAAGTACATTTTAGCTATTTGCTGTTCCATAATTTTACACGCGTTCTTTTCTTTCATAACTGCCAGCGCTGCGTTCGAGTTTTGAGAAATCGAGTGAGGATCGAGTATCATTCGAGTCGCTGATCGTGGTTGGAGTCGGTTTTAGTTTCAATCCTGTTACTCGAGCCATTTGGCTTAATGCGCGGTTTGGTCGGATTGACAGCACTAACTCCTTGCTTAACTGTGACCGGCTTAACGATAGTTACGAATGTTACTAATGTGTGATTTAATGACGATTTCGAAATTTAACTGATGAATGAATTAAGGTTGTAGGTGTGTTGTTTTAAGTTGGAGTTATAAAGGGATTTTATTGTCATCCAAAGTATTTACAGTTTTAGTGGTTTAAAGATGATCACTTCACTATTCATGTTTCCTTGTAACAACGGTACAACATTCAAAATATTGTGAAGTATTCCTTACACAACTAATGCATATCGTCGTATAACAATATTCGTACATAGTGATGTGCCCATAGTGGGAAAGTTTCTTAATAGTAAAACTCTTTAATAGTAAGGATATGGCTGCATTTCTTTTCAAATTGTTTTATTTTGTACTCTGGTCTTATCTGCACAAATCACAATAAAGGTAATAAAACTCTTTATACATAAGTTTTGCGCCTTTTTATTACTGGGAACGTTCCCAAATTGGGAGGAAACGACCGATTCTGTGTTGTGAGTATAATCATTATTTTGATTTTTGTAACACTCACCCGTGCATGCCGCTTGACAAGAGCTGCTGGTTTAAGTCCCGTCTGAGACAGATTTTTTCGGTTTAATTTTTTATCTTTACAATAATTTTGTCTATCAAATAGATTTGATGAAGTCTGTTGATAAAAAAATACTCTGCTAAGTTCCCCAGACTCAGCTCTTACTCATTTTACCCTTGCTAAAAGCCAGTGCAGACCGATTTATAAAACAGTATCTCCAAATTAATTGTAATCAAGACCACGTAGACCCCGCATAACCTACATTTATTCACGGATTATAACTTGACTCAGAGCAAGACATGTATAGCAAGGGTATAAGGGAGAGTAAGGGAGAGCGTCCACTAAAAGGGAAGTCTGAGTTTCGCTTTGGTTGACAGAGTTTAGACGAACAAGGCGTTGATGGTTTATATTTCCAAATAAACGACTATAATGTTCTTATATTTATTGCTATTTCTGTGAACCATCCAGGTAAAAGGCCAGTAGGTAAATAGAGCACCATAAACCAAAATTCTTTTTTTTAATTTTGTATTTACCATGTATGATTTCGGGTTCCCCATTTACCATGAGAAGTAAATGTTGTCAGATGTAAATTTTCAATTGCAACGGCAAAAGAGTTTTGTCCATCTTTCTCCTCAGACTTAATGTCACCTTTTTATATATATATTTTTTTGTTAAACATAGCTACATTTGTATTTTATTTAAGTATATTTCGTACGAATCAACTGTACTTACTTACCTATACCTTACGTCAAACTAGCAAGGAATCTTCTTATTTCGCTCAGGTATACTTCTGTCTCCTGCTCTTAGCACATCCTCTTTGCGAGTGATGAGGTTTATCGTGTCCTGGCATTGCTTTTTAATTCCTGTCTGCGGTACTGCATTTTACCCGACGACATGATGAAGACCGTGGTGGTTCCAGTTGCCAAAAATAGGACTGGAGACTTATCTAGCACCAGTAACTATCGTCCTATCTCTCTTGGCACCACTATTGGAAAGATATTTGAGCGTCTGTTGCAGCCCGAACTTGCAAAGAGATTGAAAATTGACGACGCTCAGTTTGGTTTTCGACCAGGGCTGTCAACTGATTCCGCAATAATGAGCTTGAAGTATGCTGTCGACTATTATGTTAATAGGGAGACGACGGTATACGCATGCTTCTTAGATCTTAGCCGCGCCTTCGACCTTGTCAACTATAGTCTCCTCTGGGATAAGTTGGCCAAGGCCGGTATTCCTAGCGATGTGGTAAATCTTTTGAGGTACTGGTACGGGAATCAAACTAACAATGTAAGGTGGGGTGACACGCTGTCTAGCGACTTCAGGTTAGACTGTGGTGTTCGCCAAGGTGGGCTGACCTCTCCGGACCTTTTTAGCCTTTATGTAAATGACCTTATTGAGGAGTTGAGAGGTGCCGGCATCGGTTGCCATATTGGTAACGTGTGTGTTAACAATTTGAGCTACGCAGATGACATGGTACTTCTCAGCCCCTCAATAAATGGTCTCAACAAACTTTTGGGAATTTGTGAAAATTTTAGTAAAATAAATGGTCTTGTCTATAACGCTAAAAAAACCGAAATGATGGTCTTTAGGGCTGGAAAGGGACCGGAGAGGGTTTTGCCAGTTTTTCTGAACGGGTTGCCAGTTCGAGTTGTGGAGAGGTTTAGGTACCTCGGCCACATAATAAACGACAGACGGACAGATGATGATGACATGGAACGGGAGCGCCGGGCTCTCGCGATGCGCTGCAACATGCTCGCTCGCAGGTTCGCACATTGTACGGACGCGGTGAAGGTGACCTTGTTCAGAGCATTCTGTCAATGCTTTTATACGTGCCAATTATGGACAAGGTACACTAAGCGTTCGTATAACGCATTACGGGTGCAATATAACGATGCTTTCCGGATCTTGCTGAAACACCCCCGTTTTTGTAGCGCAAAAAGCATGTTTGCGTCTGCCAGGGTCCCGGACTTCTTTGCAGTTCTTCGCTCTCGGATTGCGTCACACTGGGTCCGAGTGAGTGGTGCCAAGAATGAGATATTGTCGCGTATTAATGATGACCTCGATGAGAGGTTTAAAAAACACTGGTCGAGGGTGCACCGGCTCGGGAACGGTAGATGATGGTACATAATAACCAATTTTATAATGATGTTATATTTTTATTGTATTTATTTTGTTGTAATGTGGATGATGGGTTTTTACCTAAATAAATAACATATTATTATTATTATTATTATTATATTATTATTGTATGTCTTTTTCATATCTCGGGCCTATGGAGGCCCGGACTTTTGGAAGGCGTGCGTGGGGCCGAAGCCAACACGTAGAGGCCCCTTAAGACAGTTTAATCTAAATGTGGTGTGACACCAACCGGCGATTATCCCTGTATGCACTATGGGAGTGCACCCAAAGACAATCCCCGGTTCGTGTAGGACTATTGCAGATTATGGGAACAAAGGGAACTGGGCTATTGGGTTGGGGGTTAGTGGACCGGGATACTGGAGCTATGGGGGACTATGGCGCCTGCTCGACCAATGTTGGTAAACATGGATAAATGAGCAGGCGGTGACTCGCCACTCACTGGATGGGCCACCTATCTAGCCGACGCGACTGGACGGCAAGGCAGCAACATGGTTGTGAGCAGCTCAGGGTGTCGAGAGGTGTACACCGCTTTCTGCGAGGCGGTTTACCCGCCTCACCAACTCGCGACTTATGCATCTTTCACTTCCACCCTGCGAGCGTATAGCTCTAACGCCCCACTCTGGCCGGCCAATGAAGGCAAGCCAGAGGTGAGATTTCTGCGGCCCCCGCTGGGGTCCACTCCGGCCAGCCAGTGAAGGCAAGCCGGAGACGGAGGGCCTGACCGACTCTCGGGGGATCTCAGCTCCGTGGTGTCGTCACTCACCAACAGCTCGCCACAAGCTGGCCTGCGGAGACTGACTGCACTGTTGAATTCACCAGGTTCGCTGATAAATTCACCAGGGGGCGATGGGGTCGTCACATCCCGACGATTATTATTGCACGTAGTGGACGCTAAACCTTAAGCTGGCAGTAAAATTTGTTAAAGAGGTGGATACGGGTAGCTCTCGGCTGTACATGGTGAACAAGATACGCCAGGGTAACTTGACCCTTTAGGGACCACTGTTAGCCAACTAAGTTTGTAGAAATTCTGTAGTGACGAGTAAAGTAGGTTAATAGATAAGGCTGAATTTTGAGAGACATTAGATGTTCTGTCGATAGTTGGTTATATAATTGTTCAGTAGGAAAGGTAGGATTAGATTGAGATTACCAAAAGTAAAAATCTTGTTCGTATGATTTACAGATTTTTTTACAAAAACCAAGCGAAAGATTTTATAACGAAAGCTGCAACTTCTATCATCAAAGTTGTAGAGCGATTTCAACAGATTTCGTTCGAATGTCATTACAAAATCACCCAAAATATTGAATAAAAAGATTTGTTTATTAATATTAATAGGTAATAATATCCTTCCAGCCATATTCGGCCATGGCGACAAGTTTCCAATGTAGGAGCGCCTAAGATGCGTTAGTTTATTACATTCTCCATTATTAACCGGGTAGTTCCGAACCTAAGTTCTTAATAAACTGGATACGGATTCATGTAAGGATCTGCGGACAGGCCTTCAACTATCTCCCGTTCGCAGACACGGCACTATAATCCGCGATAAAGCCCGCACATTTACATTCAATTCTAATTTCGGAACACCCATTCCTACTCGCCTCTGATTGCCTGGTACCGGCCTTAATGAAAATGGTTTTGGTATTAGAAATATTTATGTGGTGGTAACTCAAATTTGTTGAAAAGTAACTGTGATCATTGGAAATAATAATTGTGATTAATTTATTGTTTATTTTATTTGCTGTCGTTAGATTATCATCATTATCTAGAAATTAATAAAAACTCCAAAGTTCAAATAAATGGATGAATAAAATTATAACTTCTTATTTTAAACGAAACGTAGAGTAAAAACATAGAATTAAATATTACAAAGACAAAGGATACTTAATTGGGTTTGTTCAGGACAAAATAAAGAGAAAAACTTTTTAAATTGAGTGTCCAAGTGTCGGCTACATGTTGATCTTAGCCAACTGCCGTTCAGTGGAGGTCCCAAGTTAATATTTTCTTAGCTGCCCCTTTATTCATAGGTAAAGTTTGTGAGGATAGTCACGTGGAAGAGACATTTGTGTTAATGGAATTTGTGCAGGGTCAACAAGTACGAATGTAAAGTTTAAAAATAATAAATCAACGTTTTATTGGCGAATAAAGCACGCTTATAATAACCATGTTAATCCACTGGCGAAAATCAACATAATATTTATATACAATGGACATAGATTTATTCACAGATTTAATAATCTTAAGTAATAAATAATTTTATTGATATTATCGAGTCCAACTACTTTAACAACCTACAACAAACATGATCAAATTAATAAATAATTACTGTGACAACCCTAATTACATGGCAGTAAGTAAACATAATGAATGAAAAACTGACTATTAAGTACGACAAATATGAAACGAAATATGACAATCATTTTAGCACATAATACCTAAATAACAGAAAAGTTTTCCGAAAACACGATAACAACAAAAAAGGCAAACTTTTTTATTACTGTCTCATATTCTATTACACCTATGATAAAATGTTACGACCTGCGACGGTATAGGCTCACGGGAGATATATTTTGTTTCCTTTTATTTACAAACTTTGGTTATGGCTGCACTACTTTACTGCTGAAAAGCAATCTCCCCTTCCGATTTATTGATTATAGCCTGATATTGATAAAGAACAGGTAAACAAATCACTTGGTTTGAAAAGTTGTGGCGTTTCAGTTCCTATTGAGATCGGCTCCTATGGCTTACAAGGACTACTTATTTGGGATAGAAACCTTGGGGCACCTATAAGTTTTAAAACTTAATTCTTCTTATTTCACTGGATCTCGTTATTGGTTGTTATGAAAACTAAGCCACTCAACCAGGTAAAATAAAACAATAAGTTTAAAACATTAACGTTAAAAAAATAAAATAAAAAACTCTCGCCAAAGTTTTATAAAGTTTCTGTAACATTTTACCGAAAGAGTAATGTCAACAATTTAATTAATTGATTAGCTTAAGGCCTCTGAAAACAAGCCTCAAGAAAGGCAAAGTAGCTGAGATTTATTTTACTTTCGCTAGCAATTAGGGCCGAAAGTGAAAAATCTTCGAAACTCAGAATCACCGCTGGGCTCTTAGATTGGCAAATTTTTCTTGCAAAACTTTTGATTCGCCCCTTTCTTTGGCAATCAAGCAATTCTTATGGCGCCCACGCGATTCTTACACAGAGTAATTTGTGACGGAGACAATGTTGCTTTTTCAACACAATTATATTAAAGTTAAATTTTATCACTAGATAAAAAGGGTGACCAGCCCATCCATTGATATGAATGATTAGTGTTACTTATAGCAATTTTAAAAAGCGGCATCGCGCCATACTTATTACGTTACCATGTCTATGCTAGGGCGGCGAGTAGACCTATTTCTATTTTATTTATTTCCATTTTATTCAAATTCAAAAATATCTTAATTTAGTTGGTAATGTAGTTACACTTCGAATCGTCATTTTGTCTCATCCGCCTAAAACTACTGTAGCTTTTTACAACCTTAACTTTAGGAAGTCTCTGTTTCACCTAAATACTCTGGAATTGCTACTCTATGCTATCACGCAAACACAATAATAATGGGTGCCGGTGCAAATACAATTAGGTTAATTAATGAATTAAGAACCGACGAGTTTCTTTATCTTATTATTAATTTGTCTAAGAACCTGATGCCTTCCAAAGGAGAGTGGCAAGTGTTTGTTAAACCAGGACAATTTCCTTAATTCGATGAAACTTCTTGGTCTCAATCCTTTGAGCTTGGGTTTTAGCTAATCTGAGTAATGATTTACTTTTGACTAAGTACTTTATTTTTGTTTATGTTTAGAGTGTATGAGCAGAGAAAAAGTAGCATAGGAGCGAGGTTCCTACTTAGCATTCGGTCCATCATAGCTGCGCAGTGCAGTGCATACTTGACTGCCATACGTTGTGTATTTTAAGAATCTATTATCTCTAACAAGCGAACAGCTAACTTAAACACGCATTTTAAAACAAGTCGATTCAGGAAGGAAGAACTGTTAAGACCCTTCCACGTATAGATCCCTAAAAATGCGTATCAACCAGAGGCATCAAAGTAAAAACCTCATTTCCACCTAAGTGCACATGTCCTCTCATCGTCATCCTCCTCATCTTGGTTCAGATCACGTCCCGGTCGAGAGCAGCGTTTATGACTAATGACCGGATCTCACATGCCGCACCTCCAGCGCTTTATATTCAAATCATACTCTTCCTTCTTCTGATTAATGCTATTTTCTTTACACATTTGTTAACGTCTTTAAGATCTGTCATGATACGTGTTGAAGGGTGTTTGTGTGTTTGAGAGTATTTGAAAGGGGTATTTTATGTAAAATGTCAATCTAGGTAACTTACTTACTTCTTACTGATATGATCTTTGGTGTTTAAAAAGGGTTTTCCAATCACAATACGGTGATGTACACAGACTTGCATTATATTTGCAACATAATCTCGTTCGTGAAGGAGATTATCACCTTCTTTTACAATATCAGTAAATATATTAATTTTACATCAATTCCGTGTGACCACATTTAAAAGAATTTTTTAAGAATAACGCGCCTGCCAGCCGGGATGATGTACAATCAAAGAGCAAAAGTGCATTCACTGAGCCCAGCAAATTATTTGTAAACAGTGGTAAAATTATGAACCATTAGTTGTCATAATTATAAAATTTATGTTTTTGTAGGTGTTTGTGGTTTATTACAGAAAAGACATGTAACCAGGAGGTCTTAAGTGCAACCAGTTAATTTATTACTTTGCAAGAAATTGGTTGGACTTATGCACCTTATCGTACATAAAAGAGGTCACATTGTCACAGTAGTGCCTAATATAACATGAATCGACAGTGGTTGAAATAATTTTTTGGAATAAAAATCCAAACAAATACAGCAACACTTGGGCAGTGAAGTGGACATGATTGAAAATTTATTTTCCAAACAACCCTAGAACTTCTGAATATGGAGATCCGAAATAAAAACGCCATATATCCGAAGAGCCACCCTTCTTTCATAACTGGATTATGGAGGTGACAATTGAAACGCAGCCCGTACTGAATTTAAATATACCATTCCGGACCAGTGGTCATCGAATACGAGTTATTTTAGATGAACATCAAATATGAAAGATTTGGGTGGATACTTTTGTCAATTTGATGATCAATTTTCATATTCTTTGATTGGCAACCGAGAGCCAATATCTCGATCTGATCTTTTTAAAAATATTGGTTTGGCTGGGCTCAGATACGTTTAATCACTATCGATTTTTCTGTGCCAATGAGCAATTCGAATGTTTATAAAGACATTTTAAAAATAAATATTGGTACTAATAAAAATCTTTCTTAGAAAATATATCAAAATACCGCAGTATCATCATTATTCTTTATACGTTCCAACAACCGCAGAAGTAATGGAATCACAGCAGCGGTAAAAATCAAATTGAGTGGCCGATAACCACTCTACCCTACCCGAAAAATTTTGATTACACGGAAAAGTGTTACTTATTCTCAAATAAAAAATGCCTCGAGAAAAAAATTCGCTGATGTCGATATTGTTATGGCGGGTTTACGTCGAAAATTGGGGGTACGGTTATTGCATGTCATTAGGAATTATGGGCTTCGAAGGTAGGAGAAAAATTTGTCGGGTGTTCCCGAGAATTTTTTCTCTCGATAATGTAATTATTGGAAATTTATTCTGCACCTTTTTAGTAGGTGGCGGTTTGTTAATGTTGGCGCGAGGGTTGTGAATGTTGCGATACTCTTACAAATTTCTAGTATACTTATTTACAGTACGCTCGGTTATTGATATGATAAATGTATCCGAGATGATTATCGTCACACTTTATCATCTTCATTCATAACTTCCAAATAAATAAGAGGTTTCCGTAGAGACCTGTATATTAAGAAGACTTTTCCAATACCATACATGACAAAATAGATATTTATACTAAGATTCTATTCATCTGTGGATAGCTACAAAAGAGATGAGCGTGATACTTTCATGCGCAGCCTAAAAACTTCGGGAATCGGTTAAAAACATTGAAGTCTTCACTAAAGTCCCATGATACTTGATCTTCAGGATCTAAACACGTATTTGTTGATCGCACCTATATTTCATATTTATATGCACGTTTTTCACAAAAAGACCATAAAAGAGTAAGAAAGTTAAAAGTCTGTATCACATTTGCAACAAACAAGTCAAAAATTATGCCACGTACGTGCTCCCATATCCCATAAAATGGCAAAGGGACTTATTTCATATAGTTACGGTACCATAAAGCATAAAAGGCATTCAAATGTGATGTTATTTTGCCGCCAACACGGGGGTAATTTATTTCTGTGCGATTCATAATTTTCTTTTATTCACTTTATGTTGATTTTCCTTGAGTAAGTACCTCTTGGTAACGATAATATTATTTCAGCGGCCCCATGCGTCATACCCTGCCCTGATGGTTTATGCCTTTGTTATTATGGAGCGTTATGTCTTTACATTGCTAATAATGGTGCTCGAAATTGTTTATATAGGTCTCTTATTGGAAGAAGAGGCTTGAGGACTAATATTGGCATTGATGTTGTACGAATTCTGATCAAACAACTTCTGCTAGCTTAAGACAGAGGAACATTTTGAAACATACTATTGAATTAAGTGCCTCATAATATTAAATCTTTAACTTTCTTAGTATTACGACATCTATATTGTAATTAATTCAAATACAAAAATAAATGAGAGAGCAATAGAAATAAGGATTGACCTATCTGTAGCAAACATAACGAAACCTAATAGTTCATAACGAAACCTAATAATTCATCATAGGCTTCTTGTTATATCTCCGGTTCTGATGTAGCTCTAGCTCGGATCAAAACCCATAACCAAGTTTAAAAAGAAACACTTGACAAAAAGCCTTAGAAAGGGTCAGCTTCAATAAAAGACATCCTCTGTTTACTATATGTTCCCCTTGAGTTCAAGTCGTTCAATATAAGCGTTGCATGCGGGGCTAAGCCGAATATTATGAGAATGGTTCACAGGTGCTGTTAAACTGCCAAGAGATGTCAGTCACGTCTTCTGAGTTTGCTTGATGTTTGTTGAAGTGGAATTCGATTCGAAGAGGGCTGGTGGTGAGTTCTCGCGTTGAATTTATTTTGAAATATGCGTGTGTTGGATTTGTTAAGTTAGTTTGGAGGACAACTAACTATGATATTTAACATTATAATTTATTTCTTGTCTTTCCGTGGGTACTTAGATGGATGTACTTCTGACTCCCCCAATTGGTGTTATATTGTGTTCTCTAATACGTAATATCGCTTTCGCCTAACCTTACCCAACCTAAACCAGGAAAGACTGGGTTAGGATGCGCCATAAGTTGTCAAAAAAAATATATTTTATTTTGTTCTTCGTCCCAAACTATGCAGCGAAGTAAACAATCATGTTTTGTAACCTATCATTATTGTAATTGTATCCGTAATGCAAGAAACAGACGTATGAGGCCAATGATGATGATGATGATCCGTAATACTGAGAAATACAAACTCCAATATTTCCGATTTTCAATTACTTACGTACATACATTTACCTAAATACCTACATACGTTTTAAATACAAATATCTGAATTTTTGTAAGTTGTTACAACACTTACAACACACTCAACAAAAGCATAAGCTTCCCTTATCACTTAAACTTTGACAAGTAATAAAGCCAATACAAATCCCAAAGAAGTTGGCAAAATCCCCTGTTTTATATCTCATGGTAGTTGCTATCGGTAATCTACAAGGCAAACACGGATTGCTGAGATTTGCACTGGCCACGAGAAATTGACCGGTAATAATAAAATGTAAGGGGTAAGAATGTAGATGCTATTTAGATAATTGTTGGCTGCGTCAGTAGAGGCAGTGTATCGGAAAAGTCCGCCGATATGGATTTAGAGATGGGGGCTGGAGTTGTTACGCTGGTAGCAACGATTTACTCACAAATACTTAATAAATATGGCCTATTCCTCTATGATATCACCCAGGTGACCATCGGCGACAGTTTAGTGCCCTTTTTTGTGTTTGTCACCCGCGAAAATGATCACCTGGGTGATCATAGGCGACTCCAATTCAAATTATTATTTCGGTATCCTAAAAAACACCGGAACATTTTAGTCGATTTTTTACAAATTAATGAAAATAGTTTCATACGTGATTATGAAAAAAAAATTTAACAAAAAAAAACCGACTTCAAACGCAAAACTAAAAAGCAAGAAGTAAATTAACTTCGCACAAAGGAATAAGTACGTATTTTCAATTAGTTAATTAAATGCCAAGTAAATGCTACAACGAGGTACCGATTCATGTATTTTTCAAATATTGATTGTTTTGTGATTTTTTGTTTGACATTGTTTTGTAATTGCTTTGATATAGGTATTTAACAATATTGTGTGTACATAGTAATTTGATATTGTACTAGGGTTGTTGTAGTGGAATAGGCCAATAAATATTAGCAGTTCTAAGAGCGCTTACAGACTAATGACGACGGTCTTGATGACGTCGTCGTTGTCGTCGACGTCGCTGGCGTTTCGACGCTGACGGCAACCGCTCAGTTGTGACGGATGGTAGTTGTCGACTAGTCTCAGAGATTAGACTTGTCCTTGCTTTTGTTGATTATGTGTATTACAAAATTTATAACAATGACATGTGTTTATTGTAACACTTATTATAATTATTTATTTATTAATTTTATTTGTAATTTATTCTGTTATGTTTTAAATTCGTAACTGTAACTTGATATATTTATTTATAATATATTACAATTTATTGTGATTTATATTTTATTGGCATTTATGTTATAACTTTGTAAATTAACTCGTTTTAAAATTATTTTCAATCGATTGCTACACTTTATTAAATTATCAAACTTAAAATGTGTGGCATATTTTTTTAATTGTCGGTCTTGATTTCTCTTTTCTGCTAGAGATTCTTATCTGTATCTTAATCTACTTATACGATTTATTAACTAAATACATCACATAAAAAAACGTACCTAGTACTTTTTTCTACCAATAAACTCACCGTTTCCCATGTTAGTTACAGATACTAAGCTCATCTCTCTGGGGAGGTTTTATTGCCGGCCCGAGGTGGTCATTTATGGGAAAACTATCAACGGACAGAACGGTCATTTATAGAACTATCCCGGCGATGGATGACGAAGCATTTGTTGTTACGGACAACGCGAGAAATTATTACAGCCGTCGCTTGTTATTGTGAAGATATTTATGAAAATCGATATCTAGGAAAACCAAAATAGATGTTTGAAAGATTCAAATACCAACACTGACTGATAAGATGTTTTCAGATAATCTCTGGCTCAGCACATCTCAAAAGTGACGACAGAAATAGTATCTTCATGTATTAACTGAGTATTTACCGACACAGTACAAATGCATGTTGTTTCTAAAATACAATAAGATTAAAGAAAACCGTCCACCCTAAACAAATGTGACAGAGCGAGGCGAAAATTAAATTTACCAACACATTTGTTTGTTTCGTCGCTATTCGCAGGTGAGAAGTGTAATGGCACGAATTTTCCCTTTTGCGCTTTCCGCGCGGCCGTCCGGATATTTTATGCACCACTGAACGCATTCTGCCGCCCTGGTATCCCCAGTGTACCCGGAATTATGACGGTCAACTGACCACCCGGTGATGGTTACTCCGGGTAATCAGATCGACAAACACTCCCTTTGATAAGTCTTTGTTGCTTTGGATCTGAATTGTCTTTGTTTGTCGCGTTATCAGGTCGGTGTGGTTTGATGGTTAAAGGTAAAGTCAAAATTGAGATGCTTCTTGACTCTTCGTGAAATATAATGAAATTATGATTTCTAACATTTTTTTATTAAAAAAAATCGTAGAATTGGATCGTACCATTCTAGACTACACTGTTAGCTATTTACTTAAATGATCCTTTTGCAAAAAAAAAGTACTTGCTATTAAACAGGACGTCCAGTTCGGTACAATAAGTGATTATATTTGAATAAGATAACATTTTACAATCATCTCAAATGCGCGGTAACAATTAGCCAAATACACCTTTATGAGACGGAGTCTATAAGTGTTAGATTGTGACGTTAATTAGTATAATGACGTATCAGCCAATATTAGGTCGAACGATTCTGTTCTATGTAACAGTACCCATTTTCTGTAATATTTCGTCCACTAAAATGTTCAAATTACCCTAACTCAAAAAACCGCCGCAAAAAAAGTATTCAGGCCCAATAACTTAAAGTCCGCCCATGATAAGCAAGTTAATCCTGAAGACAAATAGTGGGGTATGAACATTGTGCCAATGTCCAGTAGGGTGCAGTGAGTGATGCGATTCTTTTGTCTCGCCTCGCCCAGTTCGTATCGGCGGAGACAATGTAGGGAAGGACTACGCGTCAGCATTCGGATGTGGCCGAGAATATTTGAACTGCAGAGTTGGTGATCTGAAAGACACGGTGTGTTTATGTGCTCCTGGTCATTTGGAGTTCTTCATTTCGCTATGTTTGGACCATCAGTCATAGTCATAACACAAGGACAGACAAATGAAACATACAGAGAAAACAGACAGAATACAGGTAAGCTCATCTCTTACAAAGAGATTTATTTGTGATAAGACTGAACTAACAAATTATTACAGATATTGCAAAACCAAGTCTAATAATAAAATACCTTTAGAGTAATAATCAACACCAGGAAAACGTTGACGGATTTTAATGGAACTAATTAACAAGTCAAAATAATTCTATGCAGAATCTGCGACTGTGGCGCCGTGCCGCGGCCGTGGGACTTCTTTCGTAATACGGATTATATTAAATGGCGTGTGCCTATATTCGAGTAAATAAACTAGCATGGAAAGTTTGTCTTTTAGTTTTCGTTTTAGAATAACACTGTGAAGGTTTACCTTGTAATTGGACAATGAGTGTACTTAATTTGAATATTCATATTTATATATTTTGTTTCTAAGTAAGAATATTATATTCTGTGTTAGGATTACGAATTATAAAGTTATCATGCTCATAAATGTTTCGTTAATAAACTTATCAGAAACTCTTCGATTAATTACAAATGTCCTGATCAGCTCATTTGTATAAATGCTCTGTCTATAAAGTCTACAATCTACGTTTTGAACCTCCTCGAACGTCTGAATTCCGAATGTCCGGCACATTAACTACAGGCGGGGTGGGCAGTCAATCGGGGTGGCTTTATTTAAAATCACCACCTATTGTGTCTAAGAAACCATCCGTTGACATTGTAAGATTTGTGGCTTTTATCTGTTACGACGATCTATTGAGATATTTTTTATCTGGGCAACACAAAATCGTATTCACGAGTTCATTTATTCTTCTGCAATGTTGATCATAAGAATACAACTAATTTTGGTTCCAACAACAACAACAACTTTTGGTTTGGTTTTGGTTCGTACATTGACCAAATTGGAGATGTCCTTAGAAATGGTTCAGTTTGATCTGATTCTAAACGGGCGTGTATACACGCA
Organism: Pectinophora gossypiella; assembly: GCF_024362695.1. Taxonomy (NCBI): domain Eukaryota; kingdom Metazoa; phylum Arthropoda; class Insecta; order Lepidoptera; family Gelechiidae; genus Pectinophora; species Pectinophora gossypiella. The sequence continues at coordinate 12,101,901 of NC_065410.1, forward strand.
CGTGTATGAAACGATTGATGAATGTGAAGGAAGCAAGAGAAGTGTGTCAGGATCGAATGTGCTTTTGGTTCCATACGTATCTCAAGATACCCGTCAAATCTATGGAATTACACACACATAGACGGAATCACCTAAAATAACTACTTTTAAAAACCATGACCAACTCAATGAAATCCGTACGAAATAATGTCCCCTAGGATCCCGCAAAAACTAAACACAATTAAGAGGTTAAATTATTCAGATGACAGGGCCCTGAGGGTGGTCTAATGTCCCTCTTAGCACTTTAATAGTGCGGTCCCTGGGTGACGGTCAAGCCGACTGAAGAGGCCTGGAGGCGGTCTTTGGACATTAATGTGCTCTCGGCGCCTCCCCTTGCCTGTAACCGCAAATTAGTACGACACTTGTTAAGAAAACGTAATCCTGGCTTATTGTTCCTGAGGTTTGTCGGTGTGGGTAAGTTTTTTTTGCACTTACCTGGGTGATTTGAGCACCATTCCTAATTATAAAGGTAGTTATTGAAGAGCCTTTGACTTTAAGTATTTTTCTTCACATTCGGACTTCATTACAGCAACTCGTGTTCCTTTTTTGTTCTTTAATTACCACGTAATTATAATAGTCACTTTGTACCTACTCTTCTGGTAATCAAACTGTAATTTCCTTAAGAAGTTCCTTTGCTATAAAATTTTGATTTCTCCGTGACATAAACTTGGTTCAATTAGGAAATGCGCCGTCACCTTACGAAATGAATCTTTTCCATGGCAAAACATTCCCCAAATATTAATATTGGGCACGTCGCAAGGGGGTGAATAGCTGAATACGAATACTAAATTAACATCCGCTACCTTTGGCAAACATCGCCAAGACAGGTTTAATACAATGTTTGTTTGGTTCGCTTCCGTGTAAGGGCCTCCCGATGAATCTTAATCTTCCTGAGTCAGGTTACCCTTAACCCGTATGTGTATAACTTAATTCCCTTCTCCCCTAACTTGCTTCTAATTGTTTGCCTCCGATATTGTCGACGTCCGCTTTTGTTAAACGTATTCATAGTTGCCCATATGTTGTTATGTTCTATTATTTATATATTGGCTTCGTTTATTCCGTAATGATTACGATTGAATCTTCTGCTTCTCTCGTGTGGGTTGTGAGATGAATGCTCGACCTCATCAACATTGGTGTCAGAGTATTGAGCTGCCATTAGGCTCCTGACATTGCTACTTAAAGAAGAATCAAGCTTTTTAACATAAAATTATCATTCTCTTGCAAACGTACAAATGCTACGAACATGCATTAATTTTCTAGGAGTAAGCAAAAAATCATGCATCAATTTCATCAACAACATCGATTTTGTATAACAGCCGATTTTGTATCAGCTTCGTAATCAAAAAGTACTTACCCATACCTACTTTTCCTTTCTCAGGTTCACAAATACCAGGACATAATGAAGCAGCCGAAGACAAACTCCGTAATCAACTCGAAGTTAAACAAGGATTCTCAAGTCTTTTTATTGCATTGCTGTCCTCGTTAAGGAAATCACCTACGTGCTCAATTGTCGTGACGAATCGCACTCATAAAGTCGACTCCGCCTTCCTTATGTGCGCCTAGTACGTGTAACTGTTACTTATAAACTTTTCGAGTAATTAAGGAAATGTTATTTGTAACTGGTATGTTGTTGTTTTGGGCGTCGAGCATAATAATATTATGTATGTACCATTTGAAGAAAGTGATACCTACCTTTGCCAAGCCAATAGTTTACTTATACTTGCTGTAATAAAAAATATTTTGGCATTGTAAATCTAAATACTAGTTAGTTATTAAATTATTTTTATAAGTACTAGGAGATCACCTGATGAAGTTGTGTCCAAGGTGACCCTTGACAAAACGATCAGAACGTTTGCACTGCAATGAACTCTTTTATGTTTGCTGAACGAGCAAAAATTCTTAATGGCTCGTTTGAAGTGTAACAAACTGTTTTATCCTATTTCTGGAGCCGCAATTAAAAACAATGGCGTCTCATTCGTGTGGTGGACGTAAAATAAACAGAGAACACGATCTGCATGTTTTCCTTTAATTAGCATATCAGTGTTGTCTTGTGCGCTCCGTTGCTACATTTCCATATGGAAAAATGATACGAGTCTCACCCTATATCCCTGTGCCGCGCGGCTGGGAATTGCTTAGCGGGAGCGCACTCAGTTCATTGTAATTTTCTAAATATTTTTAGCATTATCATCTAAAGTTGAAAATTAAAAATGTTATTAATATAAATCATTTAAAGGACAGAAATTTACGTTTTATTGGGATGACTAGGCGTATTATACCACTTGAAATCTCTATTTTTTTAACTAAACAGTAACAGTTTATCGTTTTAGCCAAAATTAATCTTTTGCGTAAATGGCACATGCATCATTCCTGTAAAATAATATAAAATAAAGTTCCAACAAACATTTACATTGAAACAACAGAAAGAAATTATGCTGTAGAAAATAAAAGTGTACTTAACACCACCTTAAGTTAAAGACAATTTTAACACAATGCATATAATATATTGTCCTTTCTGCCACACATGAAACCCTTTTTTCCTCCACACCAAACAATATGTCGATTATGTCGCAAGAAGCACCCTCGTACGCGAAAATTATACGGTTTCGTAACGCATTAATTTGCCATATTAATTTCCCAGTAAAACTCTGCTTGCGACAAGCGGGGGTTGTCGAAACTTCGTCGTCCCACGTGGCCGCTTGTTCACACACCTCGACACCGCTTTTATGGGCTCCTAGTGCTGGGAGGCTCAAGTCGCGAAGCCTTGCGATGAAAGACATTGGAAGGTAAGGTACATCATACAATACATAAACTCATGCCTATTTCCCACCGGGGTAAGCAGAGACTATAGAATTCCATTTGCTTCGATCCTGACACAGTTCTCTTGCTTCCTCCACATTCATCAATCGGTCCATACACGCACGCCGGTTCAGAGTAGATCGTACTAAACCTTTTCTAAGGACATCTCCAATTTGGTCAATGTAAGTCCTTCTAGATCTTCCTCTGCCAGCCCTACCACTTTCAAGGTAAGGTACATCAAAGCTGAAATAATATAATATGATGATGGTTAATTTAAATTTTGTAAGTTACAGAATATCACTTCAATTTATACAGTTTATTTTCTACTTTAAACAATAAGTAAAACAAATTGTAATGTTCACTCGGAGCTATCAAGTAAAATAACTTACTTATGTGTATCTAAGTAATTAATTTATATTATATGTGATGTATAATTTGTTTTACGGGACTCAGATTGACTCCACAAATTGTTTAGAATCCTAGAACAAAGATAATTAGGAAATTCTTACAATTAAAATAAAGACATATCGAAAACTAGCGAAAAACAATCACATTCTATTTTAACTTATTTGTGAATTTTAATCAATAAAAACGTAATAATCAGTCCAACGTTTTTTCTACGTCACGTTTTCTGTGTCGTCAGGGTGTTTTTTCATATAAATTCGTAGTTTAGTGTTTTGAAGTTTAGTAATAAGTAATTGATTTGACTAGTTGGAATCTAGCCTGTTTCTTCTATTCAAGGACTAAGTCAAGGACCAAGTCTTCTCTAGTTAGAAAACCGAAGTCAACTTTTGAAAACCCGAAATTACAATACTCGAGTTTCACACAACACTATTCCCACAAGGCCTCTTGTTCACACACCTCAACAAGGCTTTATGGGCCCTATTGACGGAAATACCTCAGGCAGAACCGGTTATTGCAAATACTCTTGTATTGTACCGTACAATGTTGTACTTTGATGAAATTGTAAGTTTTTGTTTCCGCTCTTAATGAAATATTCGGTGCTAGGAATAAGGTAGGTTTATACATTGATACGGGAAGAAATAAAATAGGGTTAAAAGTACGGTGTGATACTTTATGTAAAAAAGCTTAGTATAAGATTAATGATAAAAATGTCTGGTATTGAATTTGTTCCTCTAGTTATTAAATAACTTGTAATGTATACCCTCATTGATTTAAAAGATTGCAGTTTCTTGTCATTTCTTCTCCACAGCCATAACACCTTGAGAAATGACGTAAATTTAAAAATGTTACATTGACCTTCATCTATCCATGATAATTACGTTGAATAAATGATTCTGATCTTTTTATAGAACAATCACTCGTATTATTAATAGGTACCTATCGGAGCAAACTATGCTTTGCTTATTGTAGATACAAAAACATTAATAAACAAAGGTGGAATGCATCTAAAAGTGGATTCAGGTATCTTTATGAGAGATTTGCACTCCCCCTACTTTTTCACCCTTCAAAGTGACCAGCAATCGAAATAGCTGCTACAATTCATCTTACCATTTGTAAAGGAGCAGTGAAGTGATTGATCTCGGCTGACAGTAGTTGCCTGGATCATTTTTAACGGTATTGTAGAGGTGTCCAGGATAAGATTCGAGGCTTACGCCCCTAAGGATCGAGTGGTTAATCGAATGTAATTTATGATGGTCAAACAAGTTGTTGAAAATATAGGATGGATAAGTGAGGTATGGAACTTTCTATACCTAATGGCTTATCAATCCCGTTTTTCACAGGGTCCGCTTACCTAACCTGAAGATTTGACAGGTCCGGTTTGTCTTATAATTTATTTGAAAATAAAAAAAATATATAATATGTTTATTTTATCTACGTAAGCTCGGTGAGGTGTACTTAGTTCATCTTGCGACGGATGTAGGTGCCTCTGACTATAGTCATGAGCTTATTATGTCATTTAGGTATTTATCGTGCTCTGTAACAATCTCGTATTATAAGTATAGTATATATATATATTAATATTAATATTAATGCTTACCCATATTATATTATATATTAATGCTTACCCTCACCGATTGATTTAGGGGAGGCCTGTGTCTAGCAGTGGAACGTATTTATATGTAGAGGCTATTTAAAATAAAATGTCTCTATTGTCCTATTAGGTACAATGTGTGAATCTTCGTATTTGAAAGATACTTTACAACAGAATCAAACATTTTTCGGAAAATTTATACCGTAAAAATACTCAACTCACACTTCTCAATCTTGGAATAGAAGCGAAAAATCTGCGTTCAAAAAAGGGAAAATACAATTTCCTTTCCTCAGATGAGATTTCGACGTTTTTCATGTATCGATATGCAACGTTAACCCCCTTTATTTTATATTAAGGCGATAAACATGTCGATTGGTAGAGTCATGCTTGGACGCACTCCCTCGGCGAGATTCAAATCTTAAGTCGGGGACACACGCGAGGTGTACGTGGGAAGAGCTATCTTAAAACTTGGCACCTTACCTAATTCATTTACGTCATAATTATTTTAAAGATATTTTTATTTATGTAGGTAAACGTCGTTTACTATTTCATATCCGTCTTTAAATATATCTTAGTAAACAAATTGTAGATACACAACTTAAGCTTACGACTACATCCCAATTGGGGAAGTCAGAGGTACATCCATCACTATTTGAACTAAGTACGCACACCTCACCGAGCTTTCTGTAAATAGTTTTGTCCGGCCAAGTAGTTAATGCCATCTGCGGCAAATCTACAATAAGTCATGTCAAAAAAAAAAACTGTAAATAGTAGTAAGTAGTAGTCTGTATCTAAATAGTGGGTATAATCAAGAAAGAGAATATAGGTCAGAGAAATAGAACATTTTTTTTCCAAATAATATATTAGTGACAAGACTAGAAGCATTTTTTAAAAAAAATAAGTAAGTACGGTGTGCGGGGCGACCCCGCCTCCGCGGCTCACCTCATGCCCCGATTGCCATGTCGACCTGTCGTCAACATTACTTACTATTAACTTCTACAACTATTGTACAGTCATAAGCAATATAATGTATCCACTTTAGGATTCTGTCGCAATAACATATTTGACATTTAGTGAGACTTACAGTTCAATTTGTCAAAAAGTTAATGTGACATGGTACCAAAGTGTATAATGCTCGTGACCGTACTATTGTAATTACTATTACTTATTATTTGACTTAGAACGACTATAATTTACCGTTGAAAGTTTTTTTTTAAGCGAAACATTATTTTTATAAAGTAGAGCCCCGATCTCTATTGTAGCCCAAGGCTTACTTTCAGCGCGTCTCCTCAATATGCAAGTCATGAGAAAACGCTTATCATGGCTCGAGATATCCGAGATAGACGCGGGATGAATTATGGCGTAACATATTGATGCGATATGTTGCCATTACATTTAGTTCACGCATTGTGGGTTGGCATTTGGTAATTTTGACTACATCACAGTTGGAAATCTTAAAATGATTAGTCTATTTATACGACAGCCTCAAAATGTTATGTTTTGCGAGTACCTAGATAACTGTGTTTTTGAAAACAATAAAAACATTTTAAGGATTATCAGAATTTAATACACACTTGCGTACAATTTTCTAGCTTTGGATTTATTGCAATATGTGAATGGATTTTACAAGTCTCGAGCGAGATATGTTACAAAAGTTGACTTGATCATTATTGAGAAAATAAAACCGAAAAAGTCTGACTCGGACGGGATTTGAAGCCAGGACCAGTTTGGTAAATACACTTTGGTAAAGAAAAAACAAAATGCTTTAGGACATTATTGTTTCAACATGATTACTTTATTATTATAATTTGATGTTTTTATACAAATACGCCTAAATCTAGCTTCACGCTGCCTGCAGACGATTTGTACAGTCTATTCATAACAAGAACCTAATCAGTAAGTAAGTACTAATTATTTACAAGATGTAGTTCATTAGCAAGCCGTACAGGAAAATCTATCCTACACAACTAAACCAACAAATTCATAATGAAATTGTCACTAAAATTTAAATATCTCGACTGAAACGTAACGAACGCAACGTTTATTCAAATCCCACATGAAGAATTCAAACCACGATATATTCTTAAGGGGTGCTCTGAATAATTTTATTTGTTTATAATTTTAATAACTCCCCGTCCCGTCATATATTACGTACCGCTAGGGGGTGTGCATACATTTTTCACACCACGGAGCAATAAGGAATATTGTCACTTTAGAATTTGCAAGGTAGAGGGCGATATTTATAGATTATCCCGGATTTTCCTCTTGAAATATTTGAAAGAGCATAAACATATATTTCTTGGGAGACTTTTTTAGTGTAGTTGATGTTGATAGTTGCACGAAGTTTTTGAAGACAGAGATAATTTTGTTTTGAGAATTCTTAATGCAATATTTACAAGTTGCAGAGGAATATGTACTTTGGGTAATTAAGCGGCGTAAGTATGCTACTTCGGTGACAGAACATTTCGTAAACGAATACCGTATCTGTAAATCATGCTGCCGGTCGACACAGGTCAGGAGTGCAATATACATAAATTTAATAAATCTTTATTTAAACATCTCATGCATAAGATCTCTTAGCTGTAAGTTAACTGTAAGTATCTTAAAACATAATAACATTAAGCGAACTCCACTCCCACAGACAAACCGAGAAATTGGTTGTGTGGGGTTTTTATTGTACTTACCAATATTTTTTGTATTCCTTATGAAAAGTAAACATTTTACTTACTTACTTACTTACTTATGAGATACTGTTGACTTGCTATAATATTAGTTTACAAGTGTCTGAGTACCCGAGCTGATAGGATCTGTGGAGGATTTATCTATTACACATTGACCATGTTGCACGCACATTCTTACTTGTTGTCCTTGAAAATAAAGTTTTAGTGAGTGGAAATCCACACAGGAATACGAGTAACGTAGTTTTCCCCTGGTGAAAGAATTTACAAAGTCAGTTCAGTAGTTTTCTTCCAACAATCTTACAAAGTCTACATTTTTATTAGCTAGTAGGATTCAATTTAATTTGACACTGTACGTACTTTATATTATTAAAAATGTTTTCGCAAATATTACAATTTTACATTTGAAGTTCCTCAGATTGATTCGCCGCAGTAAGGCGTGGCAGTTCGAGATTTGAATACCAAATTGCAAGTCGCGATTTCAGATTCACCTTTGTATTTTTCTTCGTATTGTTTGTGTTCGCTCCTTTATTTTGTTATCGTCGGCACTGGGGCGTCATGTTTGTTTATGCATATGGCACCGCAACATTTCTTGAGATTTGAAGAGAAAAACATTCTTCAAATGTGTCCGATTTTGTCTGATTTATGTTTCGGATTGCCTTCATTGAGATTGTGGGATAGTTAGGCACAACACCTATCCGTCCACAGGAAATAAATCATACTACACCTAAGGTTACATCCAATTATTGCTGACTGTATAATTTCCAAAACAACAACAACAAATCAACCAAGCCCACCAAGACAGGACAATCTAAGCTACCAGGGGCCCATAAGTAAATCAGGGTCCCCTGTTGTCTTAGTAAGCACTAGGGTCAAGTAAACAGTCGTAATGGATTCCACGGTCCCATTAAGTTATCATCCGTCGGATATTGAATATATTAGGCCAATATTACCATAGAAGCAAAGCCAACTTCCTATAATTGCTAGTCCAAGAAGCAGAATGTTATGGTTATGCAAATCAGATTGACTATTTGGATTATCATTGAAGTTTAGCCAACTATGAATATTATGTCCAGATGTTACAAGGACTATTGTGTCTTGATGAGAAATATACCTACTAACAAGAATAAAAAGTCCTTCCATGCTATGATGACAATTGCAAGTAAATAGTTACTCGTCTAACAACATTATGAAAAGGATTCATAAAAACTTTACGTCTTCAGGCTTTAAAAATGCAACGTGCATCCGAGTTACATTCAAGGTAATAAAAAAACTTCAAGTAAAATTTGAATTCTCTCCGTGACCCAAGGTGATACCGTAACAAATGCAATTACTTACTTACAAAAGGAAGGTAATTAGTTGGCGAAATCAAAGCCTCGTCTTGAGGCTGCGTCCGAGCAATAATGGTTGAGGAGATGAACCAGACCAAACCTCCTGAATATTAATCAGCAAGGAAATGGATTAAAAATTCCATGTCTACAACTGCGGCCCCGATCTTTCGCATCTCCAAACAACTTTTTTTAAACGCCCAATTCCTCATTTACATACACTTTTTCTTTTCCCTTGTGAATAATTTAATGAATCTTAAGAAATATAGCTTGATTGTGGGGATGTTTCTTTTGTTGGTTCTTGCGATGTGAAACAAATCTACATTTCTAACGTCTATTGTTCAAGTGTTTTATGTATTCTAGGTACCTATGTACCCAAACATAATATTTATACATAAACTTACTTATTTAAAAATACTTAAATCACTGAAGGTGTACAAACAAGATTTTCTTTAAGTGCTCGAAATTTTTCCGCCACTCTTAAAAGGTATTACGCTGAGCGTAACAAAATTTAACGGATATTAAAAAGTTTAAGTCGGGAAAGGAGTTAATATTGACGGGCGTAGCAGATGGGAAGAAAGGGTTTCTTCAAAAGAATTCAAACGGTGACAAAAAGGCGTAAAGAATCACCGAGAAGGGGTGAAGTAACTTATGCGGCGAGGAAGAACCCAAGGAATTAACAAAAATAAAAGGTGACGGCCACAGTTTGTGGGGTGGGTCGGGGTGGCTCTAATTAAAGGCTTTCGCGACTTTTCGCGATGCAATTTGGCTAAAAGACAAGAATTATTTTTATTGAAGTCATCACTAATTTCGAAAGAAAAGGGGATAGAAGGTCGGCCCTTTTGTTTTGGACAAATGGCACACTAATTGCGCGGTTTTTGAACGAAATTTTTGGGAATAATCGGTGGATGGTGATTACCGATGGATACGAATCGCTCCCATTTTTTATGTCGTCGTTTATTTAAATAATAATACTTATAGGACTTTTGTCAAAAGCAAAATCCATTGAAACTCAGAGCCAGAAAAAAGAATAACTAAATACGCCATTACATAACATAAACAGCCTATACACATCCCACTGCTGGGCACAGGCCTCCCCTCATCAACCGGAGGGGGTATGGAGCATACTCCACCACGCAGCTCCACAGCGGGTTGGTGGAGGTGTTTAAGCTAGTAGCGGGACCAATACGCCATTATGTTTAATAAATACAATACGAAAATAATATAATTACTTTACCTCTCTACATCATAAATTATAATATAGCCTCAAAGGTCACGTCACGTCAAAGGTGCTCATGGAAATTGTAATCAATATAAATATGAAATTAAAAAAATATTATGTAAGTACCTAAAATGTGTTTTTCTTTTCTAATGAAATATTAAAAAAGCATTCCTTCTTATTATTTTTATTCAAAAGAAACTCTCGCACACCTGTTTCTCAGCCTTGTTTTCATTTAACTTCCAAAAAAAGATTTCCTAATTAAGTTTGAGATTGCTTAAACAAAATTTAAGTAGTATTAATTATCTTTGTTCTTTATTAATAAAAGTCGCAAAAATCAGATGGAGACAGTTGTTGCGAAATCCAAGATTTGGTTGAGGGACTCGGGGGAGGGTTTAGTGATGGGCATGTAAGCGAAGTATTGTATTCATGACATTGTTTGTTAGGTTACTCTTTAAAAACGTACCTTGGAAAAAAAACTAATCTATTTTAAGCTATTTAATAGACATTATATGACATGATTTAATGCTTCATAGTCCATTGTCACTTTTATATTATAAAAATTTACAAATAGGAGAAGATCGAAACATATATTTCATATTTTTCTAATTTAATATACCTGTATTCGGTAAATATGTGTTTCATGCCCCTAGCATTATCCCGTTTTTCACAGGGTCCGCTTACCTAACCTGAAGATTTGACAGAGCCGGGTAGGGGTGTTTAGCGCTATAAAACATATTTATGTTATTAGTTTAGCTAAGTACCTAATATCAATTCAAAACAAGAATATCGTTACAGATTTCAATGAGAACTAAAAATGAGACTTACGACTCGCACAGTGACTGATCTAACCACATCACTGAGTCAGTTTTCCGTAGACATCACTAAAAACGAATGCCGAGGGTAAAAAATAAAATCATAAGAAAATAATTAAAGTCCGTAAGGGGCTCACTTGGACACAGGCGTCGTGATTAATTGTTTTTTGCCAAATTCCAGCAAAAGCAATATCTGTCAATTTTTGTGTTCACAATTCATTGGAGAAATTAATAAAGAAAAATCTCGTAATTAATACAATCAGTGTTTCTGTGGGGGTGTTTTAAGTAAAGTCTGTCGCACCTTGGGCAGACCCCGGACTTATCATACAAAACACTTCGTTTTATACAGACACTACACGTTGGCGTTATCGTTCACGCGCATCTGTATGTGTGACTTGTGACGCCTCTACGATTGAAGACTAAAGTGAGACCGAGGGGGTTGCGGTAAAACCACCTCAGCCGCTGGTGGGGAGCGAAGAGTTGAAGTTCTATATCTAAGTATTCCATTATTATTATTATTATTCCAGTATCGCAGTATCTGCATAATTTGTTTATAGCTCGTCAATTAGTTTCATTAAAATCCGCGGGACTTCTTTCGTGGTGCGTACTCTACATTAATCGTTTAGAGATCAATGTTACTAGTGGTTGTAAATTGCCTTCCGATTACTCGTGGTTCTGCGTTGAACAAGCCTCCTGTGTACTGTGAGATTACGAATGAGCATTATCATTAGATGTAGACATTTCAGTTTCATACATGCTTATCGTATTTCCGAATACAAACAAATGCTAATTTCCATGTGCATCAATTACTTATTATTACAAGTAGAGTGTCCGTAAGAGAATTAGGATTCAGAAGTAATTCGTCTGACTTCAAATTCTATACACAAAATATATGTCATAATAATAATTCTTTTTGTAATTATTTCTTTTTATTTTGGTGCAATATAAGTATATTTGTAATGTATTGTATTGTATATGTACAACAACGATTTCATTTCAATTTGTACCTACTCAAATCCAATTACAACACTTACTTAAATATTGTAAACGCAAAATGGGATCGCCATAAGTAGGTACCTATATAATTTTTCAATGAACAATCTGGAAAATAAATGGCATAGATTAATAACTAAGTTGGAGCAATCAGTTTTAATTCAAGGGGTTGCGGCCCACTTGACCATTATTAAATGGAATACTTCAAAGTTAACCCTTTCAAATAATGAGAGGCATCAGCCGACAGTTGTGCTTGTTGCCAGATCTGGCTAATGTTACCGTTTGGACGACTTAGGGCTCAAAATTAGTTAATATTGGTAAATGATATTCTGTTTACTTATTTTAAAGAATGTTAGTATGAAAATCTGTGCAAGACCGCGGATTTAAAAAAAATATGACAAATTCAAATAGTTGTAGTACCTATAGGTATTAAGCGTTTTGAAAATAAAAAAAAAAAACAATCCAAAAAGCTTCCTGTGAAAAGTATATACATGTACTTAAATGTTTTTTTTATTTCATAACGGCCTACATGGCCCACGGATTGAGAGTTCAGATCACGATCCGGAGGTCTGGAGGTTCGAATCCCGATGGGAATCTATCACAATAATCACTTTGTGATCTCTAGTTTGGCTAGGACGTTGCATACGGATTATCCGATTGTCCGAAAGCAAGATTTCGTTTTCAGCGCATAAGAAAATGACAGGTATAACAGAAGTCTACAATAATAAATGGCCACTTATTGCATACTTTAGACAGAAATATGATAGTAAACCCTTAGGCTCCCTTCATAATTTACGTTACAATAAAACGGACATTAGAAACGTTACACACTTAAAATCGCATAAAATATCGCTCGCCCTAACCTTTTTAATGGTCTTGGCTCACCCTCGGGAAAACAAAGAGAAAAAAGTTTGCAAAAAAGTAGTGTTATACCGCGTTATACTGATATTTATTATTATATTAAAAGCAGATCTAGGGTAGGAATTTCGCCGTCGGGCAGCGATTACTGCGCGCGACCAATTTATGGTCAAACTTCTGCGCGGAGGCGACGGCCCGAGTTTTTATTATGATCAGCCCAGTGGACCGTGAAAGCAAGTTGCCGCGGGGAAACGTAATTTCCATACCTCATGTCTGCTTCTGTCGCCCTGGTACTTTCTTAATAAAAGTTGTCTAGTTTTTTTATTATTACTTCTTGTTATATTATTGTAGCGAGGTTTTTTATTCTTAGCTCTATGTTGACAGAGTCAGTGTGAAGAATGAACTTATGATAGTTGTTAGTGTAGGTCAATATTTACTTTGGGAAAATAATAATGTAAGTACGTAAGAATCATCTTTTTTACATTATTAAATATACAGGTAGGTATATAATATTATGTTTATTATATAAAAGTGGTATTATTTTTCATAGCTCTATGTGAATAGGTAGGACTTAGTGTGAAATGAAAATATTTGAGTAAATAATCATTTTAGTGTTCCTTAAAATTATTTCATGGTACCTAAGTAGATTAACTAACTCGTACCTACCTTCTTATCAACAGTAAGTCTTTTCGAATCAACATAGAGTTTATTTATCTAAGAATAAAATAAACAAATCGAAGAATTATTCCATCTAAGAAAAAAGGGAAGGAAAAATAAACAAACGAATAGAAAACTCCCCAGTCATCAAGAGAAAACTTTAAATAAGACGTGAAAAATGGGAATATGAAAAGAAATAATTTTCCGCGAGAGTGCTCTGTGCAAATGAGCCGAATGAGCCAGCCCATGCGAATGATTGAGAGCGATGAAACAATGTTCAAGTTTGCCGTTTGCTTTCATTCGTTGCTTTGATGAGTAAAACAGGTAAACCAATGGCTATTATTTTCTAATCTTCAGGTAAAGAGATGTATTTTTAAAAATTAAAACTTAAGCATAATTTATTTTCTTATGTTTGGTTGTGCTGCCTCACAAAATGATGTTCACAAAAATATTATTTCTGATAGAATTCGCTAAATATTATTATTGAGATTATATTTATTTTATTTAAAAATAAAATAATTTTAATTTACCTATCGTCTACCGATACAGGCAGCGCCATCTATTGTCGGATAGCAGTATTATTTGAGTATCTTATGATATCCTGGTAGTTATTATTATGTTACAGCGACATCTAGGAGTCAATAGAACTTGGCGAAGCAGTTACTAAACACCGTAAGATGGCGTTAAATCCGGCATAGACTTAATACAAAACGACCTCTTTCTGTATTATGTTGTCCTGGTACTTTGCAAGAATTGACTGCCACGTTCAACGACATCAACCTGTCTGACGATGAATGAATGTCACAATTCTTTCAGCCTAAGCCTATTTATTATTCTTGTACATAGTTCTTTATTTATTATTTTATTATGGTGATGATAGTGTGGTAGATGAGTTCAGTTCAGGCCAACAGTTGCTGGATTGAGTTGGAAATAATAATTAGGTAATTATATTAATTATAACTAAATTGAAATAAAAATCGATTTTTGATTTTCTTCTTCTATATTGTGTGGGTTGTATGGAGTATCAACCTCATCAACCCTGGTGTCAGGGATTTTTGGTGAACGACATCGATTTTTTTTTGGAATGAATGTTTGACAGATATCTGTCATAAATTCATACTATTTTTTTGTTTACGTTTCGTAACTTTCGTTCGATAAATTATTATTTTACTTGTAGTATTTTTTGTTTGAATTGATTGATATAATCAGAGTATTCATTCACCGTAACATCCACACATACATAAACTATTACCACCGGGGTAAGCAGAGACTATGGAATTCCATTTGCTTCGATCCTGGCCCACTTCTCTTGCTTGCTTATTGTTTCATACACGGATACCGGTTCAGAGTAGATCGTACTGAACCTTTGCTAAGGACATCTTCAATTTGGTCAATGTACGTCCTTCTAGATGTTCCTCTGCCAGCCCTAACACCAACCTTCGCTAATGCATTCGACCATAACATTATTATTTCAGGTACTTTTATATTCGTTTATTTTCGTGGGTATCTTAACAGCATTCGGGGCTTATTTAAGGCAGTGAAGAAGTAGCATATCAACCTAGCTTTTATTATAATAGTTATTTAGGTATCTATTAATCTAATGATAATAATGATATTTATATTTGGATAAAGGGAAAAAATTAAACAAATTATTTCAATAAGTATATAACTTTATATTTTGTAACAAATATAGATTAGATTTGCACACTGTCAGTATGCATCATAGTGGGATCAAGAAAATATGTACATTGGAAAAATGTTTAAAGCTACTATTATTAATTTAAATAATTATATTTATTATAATCACTATAGGTAATTTCAACATGTGGCATATTTACAAAAAATACTTCTAAACTATTTTTACCAGTCGTCAAATAAAGGCAGTTGATTGTATTTATTATAATATATTATGATATCACTTTAAATACCTAATGTTTCTATATACAAATCCACATTCAAACAATGTTAACTTTAAATTGGACGGAATGTAGTCTTATTAATTTGGTGACTAATAAAATTAACAAGAATATCCAACAGTATAAGGCACTCATACATAGTTAGTTCAAATATAAGGCTTCTTAGTAAGAGGTTGAACTGCTGTCTGGTCTCAGTTGTTTTGTCTGAACATCGTCGTACGCTATGGTGAAGACACTTTTTTTCTTAGTTATTGGTAGTCTCTTAATATTACCTGTTTGCTGGACTAAAGTATTCATGGCAATGCCAGAGTCATTGTCGTCTATTTTCGTAGCATTCCGGTGACTAACATCAGGTACATTATCACCACCTATGTTTATCTTAGAAACATGTACTTCGGGTGCATTCTTACGATCCTCTTCATAGCTAGTTGAGATTGATATACTATGAGTAAGTGCACTTTCAGATATTTCTGGCTTTCGAGCATCTTTATTCTTTAGTTCATCTTGATTTACGTATACAGGTTGTTGCTCAATAGATTGTCTTCTTGGAATATTTGGTTGTGCTCCTAGATATTTGGGAATATGAGTAGGTTGAATATAGCACAAAGGATTTTGGTTTTCATACTGATGTTCATACCTGTGTTCAGAATGCTGAAGTAAAGGATGCACATCAGGTAGGGGCCCTTCAGGTACTGGTGTCACTTTTTCTTCCTTTAGTAAACGTGGATGAATAAATTCACTTTCTTTTGTTTTGAAGTTTTTTTTTACCTCTGAGTTCTCGGCTTGAGCATCTTTGCTAATAATTTTACCGTATCGCCCTGTTTTTTCCTTATCATCTTTTGTGGTCTCCTTCGATGGTCGTTTGGGTTTACTTGGCGCAACTTTTTCAGGTGCAGCGGTCTTGGTGGCGCCCTTTTTACCATACCACTGCATATATCGTGGTAAGCTTTTTTGTATAGCTTTGCCATTTTCTCCATTTTTGACATCGCCGTCAGATTTTTTGCTACTGGACTCCGTATTACTAGAACTTTCTTTTTTAGGCGGCGAGTCATGTCTATCGGAGATTTCTGTTTTCGCGACTTGTGGCTCTACTAATTCGCGAGCTTCTGTAGATGAACCCTGCCTAGAGAAGATAAGATTTCTATTGTCTCTCGATGCGGAACTGCTTCTACTTTTACTGCTGTCGTGTTCTATGGCGAGGCGCTTTGGTGCCTCTTCTGCGCTGACAGGTGACTGTCTTTTCAGTTTTGGCCTCTTATCACTAGCCTCGGATTCCACTTTTTCTTCTAGAGAATCAGAAATTTCCATCAAAACTTCTTTACGTAATCTTGACTTGCGGTCATCTTCTGACATCTTCACATGAGTCGTGTGCACCGTTTCATTTTTGGATGTTGTAACAGTGCTTTTAGTTTTATCTCCATAATTTTTAATACGCTCTTCTCTTTCGTTAGTTTTACTTATTTTAACATGTTTTTCACTTTCCAAAGAAGGCGAAACATCGCTTTCTTCAATAATGGGAGTTTTAATCTTTCTTTTTAGTTCATAAATTCTTAAACTACGTCTAGGGTCTTTGTACTTTATTTTCTTTTTAGGCTTCTTTCTCTTTATCCACGCCACTTTCTTTGTGTCATCCTCTACTACCATTTCTGATTCGTCTTCACTGTAAGAATCATTGTCACTTCTCGCTTTTCTTCTGTTTGGCTTCAGCATTTCTGGTTCTGTCTGCGTACCTATGTGACATTCAGTTTGTGTAGCCATAACAGATTGGCCAGGCAAGCTCTGTGTTTCCAGTTTGATCTCAACTTGCGACGCTGTTTCGTGGTTTTGCATCATTCTTTCCCGTTCTATGAGTATTTGGTGTAAGAGTTCATTTTGTTTTCTTAGAGAGGATTCTAGCAATTCCTGGTGTATTGTAGATTTGTTTTGCATTTCTAATAACGCTGACTGTAAGTAATCAGTTTTCAATGGAACCAGTCCTGGTACTTCTGGCGGAATATTTGTATAATCATGAAACTGATTTTGGATGTCACTTCCTAGGTGTGATCTTTGACCAACGCTTTTACCATCTTTTTGTGACACGTTATCTAAATCTGTTGTTACTTTGCCCATTCTTTCTCTTATATGTTTAGCTTCTTCGCCTTGTTCTCGTATAAATCTTTCCATTAGTAGTTCTTTGCCGTCAACTACAACATATTGAGTTTGTGGTATTAATGTCACAGGTCTTTGTTGATGAATTGGAAGATTAACATAACGTTCTTCTTCATTCTTGCCTCTCGTTACTAACCTCAGTATTTCTGTGTTCCCTTCTTTGATAAAGTACTGATCTCTTCCTAGGGAAGATGGAGCGCGATCTTTTTTTGACCTATCTTTTTCGTTTAAATTCTTATCGCCATCAGGTTTGAGGAAGACACCGACGTCGGAACCGCGATCTATTTCGTGTCTTCGAATAGAGTCGTTGTCCTGTTCTCTTCTCTGATAATGTAGGGTGGCTATTCTGTCGTAACCATTTTCTAAATCTTCAATGTATTCCTTGTGTTTGTTCGCAAAGGCGTCTTGAAGTTGCATTTCTTTAGTGTAGATTATGTTAGGGCCATCCCTGAAACAAGGTAAAATGGAATGTGAATTACACTGGAAATATTATTATTTTATAAATTACGTCATTTATCTAAGCGCATATTTAACAGATCGTACATACCGCATTCGGAAGGATTGTCTAGCATCATTATTGTATTTGTAGTCATTGTCTTCTGCAGCATGTACGAATTCCTGCCGTATATCGCCAGGAGTTGAAGCCGGTTTATTTGCATCTTTTGACCTGTAGTTTCTTTTGTTGAACTTCCACTGAGTCGGTTTCGTCCTCAAATCTGCTTGCTCTGCGCTCCATGCTTCTCTCCGTCTCCACTCTGTCGCTTGTATTGATTTATTTTCTATATTTTGCGTCGACTTGTTTTCCCTCCCAAGTCCCTTGTCTCGGACCACTAAATGCACGTCGTCCTCTGTGGAGTTGACACGTATCACTCTTTTCCTAGAATTTATTAAAGTATATCTATGTACCTAGCTGTTCTGTTATAACTTAAATATTAAATTTTCTATATGATTGTGAAAATAAAATTTAAACTTCAGAACATGCAAATTAATTATATGTTGCGCTGTAAGTAAATTAGTAAAAACTTATTTAAAAGAATAAATAAGACTATAAAAAAATAATGAAAGTGAATGTTTTAAAACAAAAATGTTATTACCTAAAACGTAGCAAAGCTGACGTGAAATAACATGCACTGGTTGGTTAATTGGTGGTGCATTTTAGTCTGTTAATTAGAAAAATGAAATATTAGTAGAAATTAACAAAGAAAATAAGAAATAAAACTTTGGTGAAGATGAGATGGTGTAGCTATTTATTGTGAAGAAGCAGTATGAAACTACACTAATAAAATATACAGTTGAAATTACCTAGGAGGCATGTAAAGAGGGCATCCCTCACAGATACAACAGCATATTAGCAGAAGTAACACGAGAGCTACTAATATCGCCAGCAATATTAATAGCCAGAATAGTAAACGGCTTTCTGCTTTGTATAAACCCTGAAAAAGAAAGAATTTGATGAAAATACTTATTACATTAACAAGAATTAATTTATAGTACGTAGCATATAACATTACAAAGTAAGTATTAACTTACAGCATCTCCACCATCAGCTGTAGATGTGTGCTGATTCTGGCCAGTTCCAGTTCCCATACCAGTATTGGTGTTACCACCAACACCACTAGTATTCACGGTACTACCACCGTTATTTCCACCAGAACCTGACCCCAAACCAGTATTCGTCACAGGTTTGATGCCAGATTCAGTATCGTATGAATTCTGATTTTTCGCCAGTTGCTCTTGAAGCTTCGCTACGTCTATGGCAGTGTTTCCAGACATGCGAACAAGTGCTATTACTTCACTCCTAAAAAAAAAACAGGAGGGTAGTAATCGCTTAAAATAGAATAAGTGCAACAATATGCCAAACAGGTACAATACGGTAAGTGAGTAGGTAACCATTATTGTCAAAATGACCTTCAAGAATACTTACTTGTCTTGACTAGACGCCTGGCCGCTTAAATCAGTAGCACCATTATTATTTCCTTTGTAAGGTTTTATTTCTACTATCGTCACTTTCCCTCCCGAAAGAGTGCTTAGCACTTCTTCTAGTTTCTTCCTATCTGGATTTGCACCGGGAACTATGAACGACATCGTCCTAGTTTTGCTCTCTGGTGGATAAATCTTCACTATTGTTGAAGAATATAGTCTAGGAACACCTAAATCATAAGCTCTTATTGTAAGCACGTATACTTCGCTTTCTTGGTCGTTGTTGTCGTATTGTCGCTTTTGTCTGTGGACATTTTGTTTTTTTGATCGTTTTAATGCTTCCAGAAGGTACAGTTCACCTGAAAAAGATGGGAAGATTATGAATTAAGTTAATATTGACCCATTTAAAGAAAGCTATATTCATTTTTTTATAAAGTGTGATAATTTACCTGTTTCTTCATTAATAGCGAACTTTCCTTCAACATTCCCTTCTATGATTTCATATCTTACTACATTATTTGGTGGCTCAGTGTCTTTGTCAACTGCCTTTACAAACGCGGACGAAGTGAAATTATTCAGACTGGGGGAGAGAACAAATTCGTACAAGGATCTCTCAAACTCTGGTGGGTTATCATTTACATCTAACAACATAATATTTAATGGCACTGTTACTCTTAAACCTACACCGTCATTATCTCTAGCCTCTACTAAGAAATGCAAATCTGGCATTGCTTCACGGTCAAAGCCGTGGTTATTGGTTGCTACAGTTATTAGCCCTGATAGGGGATCTAAATGTAGCGATGTGTTTAAGTATCCTAATATGGCAGTGAATTGGATTTTTCCGAAGGCTCCCGTGTCGACGTCATCAGCTGCTACTTGTACAAGTTTGGTGCCGGCTGTGACGTTCTCAGGGATCTCGACGTCATACGACTGAGCCAGGAATACTGGGGGGTTATCGTTGACGTCATTCAAGTATACGGTAACGTTCGTCGTAGCTGATAAGTTCGTAGCTGGTCCCAATTCTTGAGCCAAGATCTGTAAACATGAATAATTTGTTATGATTATTTTAGTTCGATCATAAAATGGCCAGTAGATGATTCTATAAAATAATAAGGTCTCAAATTCTCATTAGATATTTAAACCGCCCAAAACGGACTTTTATAAATATTAAATTTATTAAGTCATGATAACTATCTAATCTACCAGATAGCTCACCTGAAAAACTACAGATTTTCTGGCTTCGTAATCCAGCATGGTGTTATCCCTGACTTTGATGATAAACTGGGCATGTCTTTCAGCCACTGTAGGGGTTATTTCGAAAGTTCCGTTGTTTCCCAGTAGAGTCAACGAGAATACTCCATTCTTTCCTGCGTCGTTGTCGCTCACTTGTGGGATGTAGGGGTCGTTGAAGGTCAACGCCGTACCTTGAGGAGCGTTCTCATCTAAGTAGGTGATGTAGCTGAAATTGGGAGAGAAAAACTGTGAGAATTTCACATTGTCATGTCATGTTTTGGAATAAGTTAAGCTATGTAATTTATTGTAGATTGGCGTCGGATAGCTTTAACTACTAAGCTAAAAACTTAGGGATCACTGAGGGTACTTAATTCAATAAAGACAACATTCTGGAGCATACTTCAGCGGTGCAAACCATTGTCTAGGAAACCTATTCTGGCGAAGAGGGAACTATCATAACCTAAACATAGAAGCTAACATTGAAATAAAACTCAATAAGTAGAGCAACTTACAACTGATTCTCAAAGTAAGGCGGCGAGTTCTCCCGCTCAGGCAGTATGAATGCCAGCTGGACTGTCGAGGACATGGCTTCAGGCTCTTCTCTGGATAGCCGCACCTCCTCAGCCACCACCGTCAGTAGGATCGGAGCACCAGCGTGGGAGATGGCTGCGATCTCTTCTATAGGCCGCTCGAGGGTCACTTCACCTGGAAAATTGTTAGAGCTGTTGAGCAGAGTGTCAATCTTCATAAATCGCTAAAAGATAAGTAAGTGGTAGTCTAAATCAAAAATACCGTAAAAAATATTGTTTTCAATGTTGGGTCATCAGAGAACACTTTTTGTTTGTTTAAAACGAAATTTTAGAATCTCTAACATAGAGTTGGTAAGGAAGAAGTTGTAGGTATCTTATTCTAATCTATACGATTTTCTAACCTCTGCGGACCGGGATTTTGCCATACATTTATTGTAATGTAAATAGGTAGGTACGTATTTACGCAACGTATAACGTTATAATATATGAGGTTTGGGCTACGGTGGAGTAAAAGCAGTACGATCTTTGAAATTTAGAGCTCCATCTAGGGAGAGATTTCGGTAATAATAAGTTCGGAGGAAGTCCTACTGAAACACTAAAACACCGCGAATCGGAAGATTAGGTATCGTAGTAGTTCCTGGATTTTTCGCTAGATGGCAGTAATCATGAAAAATCTAAAAAGGAATATGATTATATATTTTAATGAGGACAATTTAACATACTCTAACTTACCTACAAATATTATAAAACACTACGGTATCAAGTTATGAACTCGCTTCGTGGACAGCACCTAATGATCATGCAAATGCAACATAACATAAATTATGCCATAAAAAGGATAAATTGCTATTCTAGGCTATCTTATGCTGATTGATCAATTTCGACTTGTCTTATTAAGTACAACGTAAAAATGCTGATCAGCATTTATATAATAGAGCTGGCATTAAGACCTAGGCAGATAAAATCTTTAACATGTTTTTATGTCTTAGTGTCATAATGGGCATATT
This sequence comes from Pectinophora gossypiella, assembly GCF_024362695.1. Taxonomy (NCBI): domain Eukaryota; kingdom Metazoa; phylum Arthropoda; class Insecta; order Lepidoptera; family Gelechiidae; genus Pectinophora; species Pectinophora gossypiella. Next base: position 12,124,034 of record NC_065410.1, read on the forward strand.
GTTAAGTTATGAAACTTGTGAACTAATCACGTTACATCATGGTAAGCATTGTAAAATTCCTTCATAGTTAGTTACATAGAATAAGTAGGTACCTGGTTATGTATGCGATTGAGGAAGGTGCGTATGTTAGGAAAGTAAAATGAAAGATGTTTGTCAGTTGGTTTCTTTTCAGTTTCATATCAAAACCTTATGTGCCTATCTACTGAACCAATCAAAACCAAGTCAAAATTCCCGTTCAGAGAACACCTTTTGATATTCAAATTACTATTTTATCCATCCTACAGTTCTACCAATATCCTCATAGAAAAGTATTATGATATGACTGATTATGAAATATATAGGACAAAGGTAGGTAGGCAGCTTGCGTCTTCAGAAAAGACACTCAAGACAGGCTAAACTCCATCTAAACTAAACTGCCATCGCATTTCTATTAGCAAATCCATAACAATGCGTATGACGAATACTTTATTGCATACACAGGAAACAAAAAAAAATACAAAACAAAAGAGAAATAGAAAGGTACAATTGGCGGCCATATTGCTAAGTAACAATCTCTTCCATGCAACCTTTGAGTATAGGAGATATTTAATATTACTTATAATGATATAACCCTACCTGGTACCCTACCTGGCTACTACCTACTTCGATAAAGTAGCAAAAGACATTCACTACGTAAACAAAAAATAGTACCATAGACCTTCATTAGTCTTTCAAACTCTAGTAGCTGTCAGTGATAAAAACTTTCAATTAGCATACAAACGTGGTCCCTCTACTATTAACAAGATCACTTTGTCTCGGTGACAAGAAGCAAAATTAAATAGCTGCTCATTAATTTTTCATGGCACTCGTATAAATTAGTACTACATCATTCATGTCATTGTCCGTAGAATTGCAATTAGGTAGGCTACTTTTGAGTCTGTGGTTAGAATAAATTATGGTAGGTACATACTAAGGATAATAGGTCTATTATTAGCTTTCTTTTTCATTGGAATTGAAATAAAGAATAAACCCACCTACACAGAATATAATACGTTCAACAAAAAGAGGTGGAATTTTCTGTGCGTAGAAAAAATTGATTCCGCGGACGATTTCTCAACTGGAGATTTGTAGAATCCCAGGGTTATGCAGGACCCCACGAAGAAGAAGAACCTTAAATTATACGTAGTTAATGCTAATTTCCTGCTAACGTTCAGTTTGTAATAGCCCACCATCCCGAGGAAGAAAAGGGTAGGATATATCAATGGGTATAAAGGGAAGACTTCATATTGCCTAATGTTCAGGTTCCTCAGAAACTTATTTTGAATTTCAAAGTATTTTCACAATAATATTTCAGGTGAAATATTGACTTGACTTTAAATTCAGATATATTATATGATCTGTGACTTTACCAACTCCTACAATACGCCGCATTCAAACTTCGAAGAACCGTTAAAACTTATCCAAAGCTATTGCCGTCTCCATACTAGTAAAGTTATCGTATTAATCACAACACCTTATACGAACTGAATGGATATCCAGATTCAATTAGTTGGTAAGACTCCAAAGTTGATGTCCAACTTGTATTTGTTGGGCGAAATTGTGAAACTCCTTTCCTGGTGTTTTATGTTCCGCTTACACCTTATACACCCAATTGAATGGTATTTTTAGATGTATCTGAGATTATTTACAGCTATCGCATAAAGCGTGTCACGAAATGAAACCATGTTAACCGATTTTGAACATGCGAGGGCTTAACATACAACGTGTACCTAAATGTGAAATACTGTGGGAAATATAAATGTTAACGTACCTAGGTACACCTGCAGAACAGAATCAGGTACGGCAGATACGTTTGCAAAATTAGACACACACAAATTCAAAAATAGGAATAAGACAGTAAAACATTTAGAAAAGTTAAAACGGAAGAAAAATTAAGTGTTTTTTAATGGGTCATCTCATGAGTTTGACTTGAAATCTATCCAGGACAATCTTATTTATTTAATCATTTATTGTACACAGGATAACACAGAAACACAATATGACATCATGAGGAGAGACAAAAAGCACAACTTATTTCTAACAGTCTTCCAGTAGGCCTGGGAGCCCCTGGCCCCTGGGTCCTTGGATAATCTTCTTAAGTTGGTTCATTCAATTATGTTTTTTAATCGTAAATTCCCAAAAGCAATCCGTGAATTTGAATCACAAACAAAAACTTTACAATTACAACTACCAGGCCAACATAAAATAAAGGATCCTGCTACGAAAGCGGACGCTGTCAAAAACAATTTGCTTCTCAAAGCTATCCATGGCTTATCGGATCGGTTGGTTATACCGTCCCTTATTAGTACTGATAAAGTCAGACTTTGCCGGTATTGTCAACGGCTCTAACGGGCTTATTATGAAGTGGACTAAAACAATAGGGTATAGGCAAGGTATAGGAAGCAGTAGGGTCTAATGAGCCATTATTCCACTGCGGGTAGGAATGTATTAGCAACACTATTAATGCTCGCTGTTTGCTCAAAGAGAAAGCTTTGTGTTCCGTTCGTCGTTAGATGTGTAAATGTTTGTATAATCTAGTGTGGAAGTTGGCAACTATTAATTAGAGGTGTTTGTGAAATGTAGATGGTTTAATGCTGTGTTCTTGAATTAATTGTAAATATCAGTTCAGTAGTACAAAAGTTGTGAAAGGTTATTTCAAGTATGTCGAAAAATTTCTACTTATAGGTATTTTTAATTTTGTTATTTCTCTTCCTCACAAAATTTTATTGGAATTTTCGTATCGAATAGTAAAAAAAAACATAGATTGGTTCACTGCCTTAAGTTTCTAATAATATTCTCGTAAAAGGAATATAACGATTTTACTATACGCCGCTACTATTAAAACCGAGGTACCCGATGGTTATAGCCGTTGTAAAAGTTTATACTCCTTTAGTTGGTAACGTAATTATGATTATAAATAGTGCCAGGATTCCTACTTTTACTTACGTACCTGTTTACATTTATAATTATGTTTGGGTCAAATTAAATCTCTGAATGACGATCACCACGTGTCTCGTTTGGGGAATTTATATTGCGTGGGTCACTTATTGATACTAAACAGTAATTTAATTATCATCATCTCTCTAGCATTATCCAGCTTATTACAGGGTCGGCTTACCTAACCTGAAGATCTGACAGGTCCGGTATTTTACAGAGGCGACTGACTGTCTGCCTGTCTAAACAGTAATTTCGTGATATTTACAGCAAGTATTTGACATAATTGAATTGAATTTTATCATAATAAAGTTTACAACAGGATTTGTAATTTTTATGATTCCCAATCCGATTTAAGTCGTCGTCAAATTATAAATAAGTAGTTTATAAGGAAAGAAGAGTTGAAGTTAAAACACAAAAAGACAAAACAAACACGACAAAGAAAAGTAAATAGGTTAAGTGAAACAAAATACTTAAACATTTATGCCAACGGAAATTGAAGTGAAAGTAATGGGTCTCAATGACAAATAAGTAACGATTTTGCTTTACCCAGAAGATATAATTTCAGAATCGCAACAATTATAACAAGTGATTGATAGCCAAAACAAACCTTAATAATTTGCCAACAGGAAGTAATTTAAGATAAAACTATGTAGTGCATAATTACACTAAAATTTAATGACTGCAGTTAATTGTGTTGCTAAATGACAAAAGTTTTGCTTGAAATGTGAAGTTTTGTTGCAAATTAGCTTTGAATCTGATAACTTGTAGATATACTGGGTCACGCGAGTCGGGTCAAGAACTACGAACTGAGTGATAGGGAGCCGGAAACACTACGGAAGTGTCTAGTAGCTGGTCAGATGATATCTTACGGAACTAGACCACCGGACGGTGGTAAAAAAACAGCAAGAAGGGTTTATGTTTATGACTCAGCAACGTTGTAGCTTTAGGGTCAGCATATTGCGTTGTTTAGGGTGAGAGTTATGTTGGGGATTTATGTAAATGACATTACAGTTTTCAGGCATATCGCCAATATGTGTGATTCAGCGTGGAAAGAAACGTAGAGAACTTTTGTTTCGAGGCACTTAAAATTTTGTTGCAAAGTAGTAAAGTAGATTTTATGTAAATAGACTATAATTTAGATTTATGGGATAAGAATATCTGGGTGTAAACTTATTTTAAAGTTAATATTTAACAGAATTTTAGAAGATCTCTATTTCTTGACATCCGTAGGAAAGAAACAATGAATAAGATCAGCAGGTTTTTTCACGATCTACGTAACAAAACATAGTACCACGCCTGTATCTAGGAAGGCAGAGATGTGTGGTATATACACCTTCTCCTAGCCAGAATGAGTCCCATGTAATAGGGGACAAACCTACTGCTATTAACCGGGCACAAATTCTGGAAACCACGTGATATTAATTACGACCCAAAACACGAATTCAAACTCATAAAGCACGGTCTAAATATCGTGTTTCTGTTTTAATTTTCGGAGTCTTTTTAAGGTACCCTTTGTATACATGTGTGTTTATGATTAAGTATGTTTAAGTACCAGCCCAAAAGTCACGAGTTTCGTGATTTGTTTACGAAAATCTCAGTTTTGTGCCCCGAATAACCCTCGGCCAGTCGTTATAGTGGCACTGACCTGCAGGTGGAATGTAAATGAATAATCTTTGCGGAAAATTACGCGTAAATAACTAAGGACAAAACAGAACTATAATTTTCTACGTTTTGTACGTCTATGTAGGTCGTAGGTATTATGTTCAAACTCAGTCATTAGCATTTTTGTTACTTTACTATGTGAACTATATTTCAATATTTTGTGGTGCGAATTGTGTTAGGTTATGCCTGCAGTCATTAGCGCTTAGTGGAGTAAAGAGCCTAGGTGTTTAATCCACATCTGTTACTTTTTCACGCTCAAGCCACTGTACTGATTTAGATGAAATTTGGCGTGGAGATCATTTGAGAACTAGGAAAGAACATAGAATAGTTTTTGTACCTAAAAATACCCCCTAGGAGGATGAAAACGGGACGGCAAAAAAAATCGCGGGCGCAAATCTAATAGTTTAAAGAAAGCCGAAAGTTGTTGAAAGGAGATGCGTTACCAAGGTACCAAAATGAAGCTAGCTTAATATAGTTTACTATTCTACAGACGTCTATCTAAAGTGTCAAAGAAAGTTTTCCCAAAATATAGCCCTAACGAGAGTAGCGAAAATGAAAAAAAAATATGCAAAACTTACAAAATGAATAAAGTATAAGAATGGCGTCAACATGTTTATTGAAAGAACAATAAAGGAAACCTAAATAAGCATACAGGCGAAAAGGCCATAATAGGCGGGTCCACCCTACACAAATGTTTGCCCTCATTTCACACTGAATGTTACATAAAAGCGGTTGCCATTTACAACATTAACATTATGAGGTAAGCGTGTAAAATTTTAAGTTCACTCGTGAAATGTTTTAAGATTTTCGAGTGATTTATAAGTTTAAAAAGGACTTATGCGTTGACGACTTCTTTTAGGATTGACAATTATTAAAAAAATAACACTTTTGGTAGGTATTGGAATCTCGGGCAAAACAGTTCCCGGGTTCGATTCCAGATCGGGCCAATATGGGAAGGACGTGATATACGATCCTGCCGATCCGATTACTCTAGCCATACTGGCGGCCAATCAGCTCGAAACAACAAGGACTCCGATACCGACCCCACCGGCGTTTTCGACGATTTCCTTCATTCAGCACTTATCGATATCGAGATCGACCCTAACGGATACTAGGGTCGATTAATTCTTTCAAATATTACCCTCTCAGACGACACCCTGAATCGAGGACCGCGTCCAAATAGGCACTGTCTTAAATTTCGTACCGGTTAAGAGCCCTTGCCGCTCCCCATTTGCCCGGGCCAAGTAGTTAAAAAAACGTGGAGCAGCAGGTATTGACAGAAAGTACATAATATTGATAACCTCCTTCTCTTTTGAAGTCGATTAAAACGATAATTCTACTTAGAACCTCGCTTAGAACCTTACGTTTACTAATGTGTTTTACTAATGTGTGATACATAATAAAATATTGATAGTTTCTGTCAAGATATTGTTTTGGTGGCGCAATATAGGTAACTTAGTTATATGAAAGTAATAAATATTTCATAGACTAGTAAGAACATAATATTTTTACCGTGTCATAAAGTTATGACTTATGAACATTACAAGTCAGTTGATTACATAAGATTACTAAATCTTTTAAGGGGCAATGTATACGTTTTTACAATAAGATTCCCATTGACATTCAGAATTTGCCTTTCAACTGCTTTAAGACAGTAGTTAAACAAAAACTTTCCAAAAAAGGTTATTATAAAGTTAGTGATTATTTAGAAGATATGAATGCATGGGATTAACTGTCTGAGAACTGATATTAGGCAGCTAAATTACTCAATTGTATATCAATATTTTATGTTTATTTTTATTTTTTTAAAGAACGTCTAGGGCCCTGTGCCGAGGTTTTTCTTGCAGCTTCTTTTCCCCGGCTATACAGGTTGTGAGAAGCTGCAGTAGTTTTAGGCGGATGAGACGTTCGTTATGTAAAAATTGACGATTCAAAGTGTAACTATGTTACCTACTGAATAAAGATATTTTTGAATTTTGAAATTTGAATTTTTTTTGAATTAAAGGAGGTTGAAAATCTAACAATAAAAAACTATTTACTTTGTTACTCACTTGTTGAACGTGAAAAGTAACGAGGGACTTTCCAGGCAACGTTCTCTAATAAAAAATAGATGGCGCTGTACAGAGTTGGATAACAATTCAAGGATAACAGACAAAAGCATCTTTTATCTTTGTTTTTAGGTATACATTACGACTCCCCCCTTTTAATAGACTCAGCCAAAATACATCTTCCACCCATTATTATTCTGATCAAAATAATGAACAATAAAGGGTGCAACATAATTCAATACATATCAGATTGTAATATCAAGCAACAATATTTTTATATATGTTTTTGCTATTATCCTTTTGACTAATTATGTACCCGAGTAATGAGTATATAGGTCTTCTTCATCTATCGTGTGGGTTGTGAGGTGGAGTACCAACCTCATCAACCCTGGTGTCAGGGTTACTATTGAGCCGCCAAAGGCCCCTGACATGGTTTATTTAACGACTACTTACTTGCATGCAAGTAGTAACCGGGACCAACGGTCTTTACTTAACGTGCCTTCCGAAGCACGGATCATCTTACTTTCGCACAACCAGGTGATCGGCCTGTAATGTCCTAACCAAACTAGGGATCACAAAGTGATTTTTGTGATATTTCCCCACCGGGATTCGAACCCGGGACCTTCGGATCGTGAGCCCAACGCTCAACTACTGGACCACGGAGGTCGTTAACCGAGTAATGAGAATATAGGTAATTATCACATTAAATCTGCAGAGCCTCATGTATATTGTTTTTGACGAACGTGACCAGAAAAGTTCGTCACTATTATTATTGTGAAAAGTATGTTATTAATGTGAAAAGTAAGTGATCTTATTATATCCGTATCAGACAGTACATAGTACCCAGTACTCACCTAATATTCGAATATACTAGGTGAATATAATCGTTAAATTGATAGGTACTTGGGTTTTCATTTCCTACTGTCATTCCCTCAACTTGACAGACTTTCAGAATAAGGAAATGAGAAATTTGGGCATCGTCATCGTACAGAATATCTGCGTGACGTCATCTGAATGTACGTGCATTGCAGAAACTCAAAACACATGTGACATTGCAATTTAAAAAACTCGGGGGGGATTGTTTGACGATTATACACGTAAGGTCTTGAATTGTTAATTTATAATTGTATTAATATTTAATTTGTAATTATAACATAATTAAGGTATTATACGGGTATATTGTAATTTGATTAGATATTATTTGCAATTTTATGAAATGTTATTTTTATTGCTGTTTTAATAAATTATTATTTATTAATTTAAAAAAATCAAATAAAGAATTATTTTAAAATTGGGTATTTGTAATTTTTTTACATATTTTGGGATATTATAGTCGTGAGTCTATCAGTCTGAGATAACTAATCATAAATCAACCTCATTTTTCTTTTTGAATTATTTTCGAATACTAATTGTAAATTAAGAAACAATGAGTACGAAATTTGACGGCTTTTATTGATGACGTCATACCGCGGTATTTCCATACTAATTGACGTTTCGTAACAAGTGCCATATTTGATAGGTACTTACCATATTTGTTATCAAGTAGCCTATTCCCCTTTTACACTAGGTACCTACTAGTATTGGGCTGTGTCCTGGGTAAAACGTTTTCCTATTTAACTTATTTATAAATTATAATAAAGCTAAACGTAAATGAGCCCGACTTCACGTTTTTCAATATCCTTTTTCATACACATAGTAATTTCAAATCAAATCAAATCAAATATACTTTATTGCACACAACATACAAAACAAATTAACACAATAATTATTTAAATTAATTTCGTGTTTTGGCGTTTAGTAAAAAGTAACTGATTTGAGTAATTGGAAACTAGTCTAATTAATTTGAAAACTCACCTGTAGTCTCATTGATGTTGAAGAACGGAGTGAATGGATTCCCCTCAGAGACGAGACCGTATCTGATCTGGCGAGGCGCTCCTTTGTCTCCATCTTCAGCTCGGACCTTATAGACAAAGACGTACATTTATTTAATAACAATAACATTTGCTCTCTCTCTACTCCATCTAGAGAGATATCTCTGTGTCCATTCCTCTCTTTCTCTGCCTAACGCAACGGGAAATGGCCATGATCTCATGTATGTGTATGTACTGAACACATACATAACTAGTGATGGGAAAGACCGACACGTTTGTCGGATGCATCTGGATCGACGGGCACGGGTTGTGACTCACTGGGTGCCTCATGACGGTTAAAGACGTCGATGTAGATACCATAAATTATGATGTGATGACCGCAATATAAGATAGATGACGCAAGTCGTCCAGATGTGGAGAAGAGGAGATGGGGCCTACGCCCAAAGCTGAATAAGTGATGGGCCACAATGATGATGATGATGAATATACCTTATTATATTAATATTATTTATTATATTAGGTATATTACATGATTATAATGATGAATATACTTTATCTATATTTATATTATAACCTAAAGGTTGCTAGGAAGAGTTTACTTCTTTAGCAATAAGGTTGCCTTTTATACCATTTATTTTTTTATGTTGTGTAGTCGAAGTTCCTTCCATACAATAAAGTGTTTTATTATTATTATACCTTGACAATCATATCTCCAGGGACCACCTGGCGCGGCAGGTGGGTGATGGGTGGCGCTGAGGTGAACACTGGAGGCATGTCTTGAACATCCTGGACCACGACCACCACTTCTATGCCTGCTATGTTCCTGGTGTCCTTGCCTAGTTCCACGAATGGGTCCTATAGAAAATAATTATAAGTATAAATAAATAATAAATTATTAATAATATACTATATTAATATAATTATAAATGTTACTAGTTTATGGCAGGTCCCTTAAGTTTTATCATATATTTTGGTTCCTAAGTTGTAACGTTTAGGACTGTAGATAATTTGGAAAGCGCATGATCATACCTAATTCAGAATATTTTAATTAGAATTACACATATAGGTAAGTACTTTCCCTGATGACTCTAACACTAAACTGTAGTATACTTTTCTTCCTGATCTACTGACATTTTAGTCAAGCAACTTTTAAAGAGGAGGGATCCTGTTCGTGGGTATTTAGTATTTTTAGAACTAATAATTAATAACTCAGGAATAAAAAAAAATATACATAAAAAACTTCTCCTAGAATTTAATTTTATCATAGATGTCTCAGACATAAATGTAATATTTCATTTAGATTCATGCAAACTAATCTAATCAAGAGATATTTTAATTTTATTGACCTATAAAGAATTTAGATTAATCCGTTTACTTCTAAAGATAAATTTAATGCGTCTCATAAAGGTGTAATGTTTTAGAGGAAACATGAAATGTGTAATAAAATAAACAAGAACTGGTAAGGCACTCTAAAATGCTTATGCTAAGTTTTAAACATTACATTAGCCTTACGGAGAACTCGTCCAGATAAGCGGAGCGTAAAAGTTTTGGTAAGTACACATTAGAACGACATTTGCAGAATTCCTTCTGTTATTGCGCATAAATTAAGCGTTTGTGTGTAAAGACATTCCTTACCACAGCCAAAAGAGTTAAGTGGTACATCGACTGCGCCTCGAAGTCCAGCGGCCCCACGAGAAATATCGTCCCCTCAGTATTTTCCGTGGACACCCGACGCTGCCTGATGGCGAAGAGCGGCGAACCCTTTAACAAAATTTATTAAAAAGGTAATTGCAGGCACTTACAAAGAGTAGAAAAAGTTGTAGACGCCAGCCCACGTAATAGACGATACGCTAAATTGCCGTACATGTAAGGACAAGAGCATCATTATTGTAGCATTTAAGTGGCCGATAAAACGACCTTAGGTTACGGGTGCCTAGCCATTCTCCACGGACTGTGAGAAATTTAACACGCCTCGGGTCCTCTTAATGTCTGGTAATTGTGCAACATCATCGACCGGGAGTCGCGAACTCGCCCAACCCATCTCATTGGATTACAATGGAATACATTTTGAAATACCAGAGGAATCTAAAGCACTGAGGGGGCAATTTAATCCAAATCTCCAGATTACACGATAATGGCGGATTAAATCGTAGTTGCTGCATTTTTACCGGAGTTCACAGGATACCTATTTATCAGATCGAGGTCTAAATTACGGATCGTTATTGCGCAATTTAGCGTGCTTGCTTATATTTCAGCACTTGCTTTGAAGAATCAGGTAATTTGTTGCAATAATCGGTTATGTTAATGAGTAAAAAAAACTGTCACGGATACGCTCGTAAGCGCAACGAGGTCTCCGTTTTTATACTCATAAGGAGGTATTAAAAAAGTGCCTTTTGTTTCCGTCGTTTAATTCGAAATGCATTTTGCAAAGCTGCAACATGGTTACAAAACATGGACACTTAACTTTCGCTTCCAAAAAAAGATCTTGCAGCTGGCGCATAATTTTCTTCGAACCTTCCCATGTGAGCTCAACCACATAAACCTTTAAATGGATTTCGCAGACGCTATGAGGATACGTCAACGCGATATCGCGGTGAAAATGAGCCCTATTAGGGCCCGAGCGAAACTTCATTATGTGGTTACAGCAAAATGCGTGTCGAACACGAAGCTACTAAACTGAAACCCTCATTAGACCCTACGATTACAAAATGTAAATTTCTTACCCATAGCTCTAATTCCAACGGTTTTGGCGAAAGAGGATTCTTCCGCGCGATCACAATTTCGAGATCTGTCCCTCGTTTCGCATCCTGTAAGAGAATTTAAATGATTGCATGAATAAATCCTGACAGCTCAAGATTTTGCAATATGGCCCTTTGGGGATTCGTCTTTTGCGGCGATAGGTGTGTCTCAGAATCCGGTTCGGTTTACAAAACAACAAATGCATTATCGCCGTCATCTTGTAATCGGATCACGACATTGAGTACTGAGTTTCGTGTACCAAGGGTATGATTATGTGCCTTTCTAATACAATGCTAGTCTTCCGTCCTCGGAGGAATACCAACGATTCAGTTTGCATATTTCGTAATCCCTTGACGTTCAATAGTGCGGCAGTTCATTCTAATATTTCATGTAGGGAGGGGGTTAGGAAGATCATCATAATCAATCATGACGCATCACCCGGCAGGCGTCTGACGTCTCATTTGTTGCTGCAAGCTATATATAATATAATAACACGCATTAAGGGACAGGTGGTTTTTACATTATAGGATGTGAGTTCAAACTTGTGACCTTTTGTGTAAGTGAAATGCATGACGTTGGAGGACATCTCAAGGTCGTCCACTTTCAGAGGTTGAAAATAGCGTTGATTTTAATAAATTATACTCATGAGTGATAACGATACTAAGAAAAACAAGATAGAAAAAATCTGCCTCAGACGGGATTCATATCCGCACAAGTAAGTGCTACTAAAACAAAAAAATAAAAACATTTTAGTAACAACGATGTATGAAATAGTTAAACTCGAATACCAAAAAATATTATTATGATATTGTAATAATATTATGTATAATTGCAAAATAATTATGTTACTCGAAAAAAGTTATTGTACAGAGAATAAAGTAAAAAAATCTTTTCAATTCGTCATCGTTAACTTGGCGGAGATCAATATACCTTACCTCGGGCACCAGAATGATCCCAGGCTGGTGTGGAAATATGGTATCTCTGGGGGTGGTAGCATTGGTGGCAGTGATGGAACAGGCGATTCTGGTGCTTCTTCCTCTGGTATTCCGGACAGACAACCTGAGCAAAAAGAAAGTAGACTTTCAGTGGCACAGCACAGTAGGTATATGCTAAACATAAAAGTAAACACACTAATGGAGTAGGAAATCAAGTAATCAGATAATAAGTTGAAGCTCCTTTTGATACGATGAATAACTAATAATATTTACAATATAAGATAAGTTCACGACTATATGCCAATAGGGGTAGTCAGTGGTACATCCATCGTAAGATGAACTAAGTACTCACACTTCACCGAGTATTCTGTTAGACCAACGTGGTAGAGGTGAGTCGTATTGCCGTCTGTAATGGTTGGATGGTATGTGATTGTTGCTAATGGTGATGAATAAAATCATAGCTAAAAAACAAAAATGACGAATCGTGTAAAGTAAATCCTATATTAAACTTGATATGACATTGTTAATTTTTATGTCACTTATTGAGGGTACCTCGACATCGCGCTTTTCAAGAATGACTGACGTTTATTTGGATATCTGGAACGATGCATTGCATTTTGTGCATTTTATTTAGAAATCAAGCAATATTTCGTTGCTGCAGTTGTGAATATATAAATGGCAATACAATTCGATATACAGAAATATATATTTACGTGAATACTGTGGATAAGGGCAAATAATTTTATAACCATACAGGGAGTAAGTCAAGTGCACATAGTGAAGTCGGTTATGTGTAGAGGGCGTCCAACAGCACCAGCATAATGCTCCCCATTTGTCTCCCAAATACTAATTGTCTTTTGAGGAAGTCACGTCAAAAAAAGCGATGGTATTTCCTAACCTGAAGTCCACATAGCGGCCGGGCTCCAGCCTTCGAAGGAGGATCACGTTGGCTTGGCAGACGGAGTTGTAACGCGTGCAAGGCAGTGTCTCGATGCCGATGTCCAGACGACCCATTTGACCTGGAAGATGAGAGTGGTTTAGTAAAATAATGTATGGTTTGAAGAGTAGAAACTTGTTTTTCGTACCTCACAACTGGTAGGAACCAAGGCCTAAAAAGGCGACATTGAAGCAATTCACCTAAAAAGAAATATCGTAATTGTCATTCGTGCATATAAAAGTGAGTGCGCAATGCCAACAAATATCAAATAGCAATATTGCTTTTTCAGACTAATTGCTTGAGTGTGGCCATTTAACCCCCCTGGTATCTGATATTTAGTATTTCAGTTTATGAATGCGACATTTTTTCAAAACGTCGATTTCATACAGTTAATTCGATCATACTGTCGATTGTCATAATCATTAGGGGTCCTTGATGCAAAAATATAGCGTGGAAATACAATTTTTGACTTAATGTTAATCGATGTCGTTGAACCTTAAACAAAAGGTGTCTTTAAAAATGCTAAAGGATAAAGTTTTGGGTAATCCTCGGTATGTATTGTGTGGACCTCAATGGCAGAAATTAATGAATCATTGTCTGTTATTTTAACTAAGGTGGCATATCGCGCGCGATCTATGTGAGTTCTTCTTATCGTGTGGGTTGTGTGTTGGATTACCAACCCCATCAACCCTGGTGTCAGGGTTACTATTGAGACATGGCTCATGTAACGAGTACTAACTTACATCAGTAAGTAGTAACCGGAACCAACGGCTTAACGTGCCTTCCGAAGCACGGAACATTTTACTTTCGAACAATCAGGTGATAAGGCTGTAATGTCCTAACCAAACTAGAGATCACAAAGTAATTTTTGTGATATGTCCCCACCGGGATTCGAACCCGGGACCCCCGGATCGTTAGCCCAACGCTCAACCACTGGACCACGGAAGCCGTATGTGAGTTTAATATCTCCTTACATTATGCTGAAGTTAGGTAAAGGTGGTTATGAAGTGGGATTTTTCACACAAGAGACACAATATTTTAGCTTATAAGAAGATTGATTATATTGTTCGCGGACGCACATACAGGTGGTTTTGGCGGTTATTGCTGTCGTGCGGAAAAAGGTAGTCTTATTTTTGAGTCATCTGCATGGCAGCTTCAACACCCTAGCTGTTAAGCCTGATTGTGGAATGCTGAGTCACTGGACAAAAATGTATTTTTCTATGTAAAGTGTCTCAGAACAAACCAAAAATATAAATTTTCAATACTAACATATTTATAAGTATCACTAACATCCAAATATGGATGTAATAATGTCTGAATCAATGGCAGCCCTAGGGTGGTGCGAACGGTGCGACCGCACCGGGCACCGAAATAGGGAGGTGCCAAAATCAACAAGATTGATCCACTCTTTCCGGCATCCCCGTATCTACAGCGGAGCAACTGGGTTTTGTATTTTGACGGGATGAGAGGCGTCACTTTGAGGTCTCGCACCACCTAAATATTTTCCTACCACTAGTCTGCATGAATATATTATTCTTATTAAAACGAACTCTTACCAATGAGCTCAAAGTGCAGTGGATAATCGAAGTCAGGGTCGGAGGCGCGGACGCGGTAGATGACGGAGCCGACCGCAGCGTCAGCTGGCACCAGCACTAACCGCATCAGAGTGCTCGGGTCGAACACGGGCTCGCCGCCGCTGGCGCTCCATACCACGCATAGTATCACCAGAGCCGTGCCAAACGTCATCCTGTGAACAAGCATTTTTTTTTAGAAAATCGTCGTCTCCCTATTTTTCACAGGGTCCACCTGAAGATTTGACAGGTCCGGTTTTTTGCAGAAGCGACTGCCTGTCTGAAAATGTATTTCTCGGGAATGTGGATTTCCTCACGATGTTTTCCTTCACCGCTGAGCACGTGATAATAATTTATGATCCAAACATGAATTCGAAAACCGATTCGAAAATCATTGGTTTAGGACTATGCTGGGATTCGAACCTGCGACCTTAAATTGAGAGCGGTCTACCAACTGGTAAGCGTTCTACCAGGGGCCTGTTTTATAAAACTTACAATTGTAAATTACAACGACAATTTGATGTTCATTACGTAGCTAATATGAAACTGCAACATATTCGTGATCACACACTCCGCAATGTACATCAAATTGTCATTGTAATTTACAATTGTAAGTTTTATTAAACAGGCCCGAGTTGGTAGAACGGCTACCTAAAAACTTAAAGTGGAAATGAAATCTAAACAATATTTGCTCGGAACGACTTGAACCCGCAGCTAAGTACTAGAGTATAAGCATGAAATAAAGGATGATATTGCAGTATAACGAAACTTAAGTTATAGATTTAATTATAATTATTAATAATATTAATTTATTGAATTGATGTGACATGATAATGCATGATATATAATTTTAATTTGTATACCTGAATTATAAGGTCGAATATGGCGGACATCCTAGCTATAAGATCATTTTCTACTTACCTATATTCTTACAAATAAAGCACTTTGAACTTTGAACTTTAAAACTTATACAACATAACAAACTTATAATATACTTATATATTTTTATATTAATCATCCTACAGATACAAGTACCAACTGCTTTACCTGCACCGGCTTTGCTTATTGGTTATGCTGCTTTATTTGAAACTTTTTCAAAAAAGGCTATATGCAATTTATTTCACAAAGAAATCTGCTTATAATGACGAGCTGCGGTAGCTGAATGCGATTCTTTTAAATTACCTAGGGAACACCATTCTTACGAGGCCTATCTTAATAAACTCTTTTGCATATCAATAATAAATTATCTGCCTACTATGATCCCATCTATATGACGGCTTCTGAAAGCAGAACCAAGAAACTCATCAATATCCCGAGTTTCGTCAAAATACAAAAAACCTATTTAATAGTATCCATTTTGCAAATGGCTATCTCATTTTATTTACAAAGATAGGATTTTAAATCTCAGCAATGTAAACCCTGGCCTTTGTGCATAAATTTCATTATGTTTTTTCAAAAGAACCTCTGTAATTGAATTTCCAGTTCCTACGTCGACAATGGACACTGGAGTCTCCGCGGGTTTGGACAAACGAAAGTCAAATTTTATCGGCAAAGCCTACATCGAGCGTTGAATAGACCCTTTGTTACCCGTTCACTTACCTAGCCCGTGCTAACAACCTCTCAATCAAAGCTTGTAAAGTACATTTCTCGACAGCTTCTTAATCTAGGAAATATGGTAAAATCTAGTTATCAGTCGGTGTTGCCAGGATATTCACGGGATCAGACGTGCCGACCGCAGACTAACCCAAGTTGCGAAAGAGAAAATTGTGTTATGAAATCATTCCACCGCTTCTGTGCGGAGCAGGAAGCCCCGCTTTATGGCTTTGCGGATAATAACTCGTTTAAGAATTCTATCAGCCTTCTTGGGTTTCCTGTTAGAACCTCAAATTATGTCGAAGATGTGCACTCAATCGGCTTCAGGAATTCCAACGCCAAGTTATGTAATCTCACATAATTCGTAACCAGACGATGTACTGAAGTAAATTCGCTCTGAAGTGTCTTGTTGGTGTCTTATCTCCGTTGCTGCAGTTGTGTTAGTAACAGACAACTAACAAGTTCACTGGCAAGCTAACACGGAACAGTGCCAGCAACTTAAAAACTTTTCGGATGAACAACTCTGAATAAATATCTAATGAAATTGATACTTGTTTCCTCTACCCCATCAATTCAATTGAATAGTGTCTGATGTAGGTAGTGATTCCAAAAGTCATTATTCAGTAGTAACTTATTACCTGTCAGTTGAAACGTTCAAGACTCAAGAGTACTCGACATGGGTCTTGTACAATGAAAGACGAATGTGGATAGCAGAAGGCGCCTAGTCTCTGATTTACCGAAGCTTCACGCAGTTATAACCGTCGAGGTAGAAATATGTGGATAGGGTTGTCATAAGCGCCTCGTTAGGAGCAGTGTCTGCGAGTACTTTAAACATAGCGCGAATCGTTGAATGGTCTCCAATGGCCATTGATCAGAGTAAATTCCTCGATTCCCGGCGAGTGTCTACTCCTACGCACGCCATATCCTTTGATTTCTAGGTCCATGCATCAGCAACACGTTTCCGGCTGGCGCCGCAAACCAAGGTGAAATATTTGTCTGACGCGAGCAACCGCCTGCACTCTAAATCTTGTCGCGTGCTTACAACCCGCGCTCGAACACAACTATACATTACAGGTTATATCCACTACCAACTATCGACAACATCGATACACCGAGTTCAAATTGTAATTGCACATAAACTGTAGCACCAATAGCGTAATGTGACACTGACGACTGAATGCTCTCTATTTCATTCGTCCAAGCATTCAAACCCATCGCTAGTAAAATACATTCCCAATAATTTTGTTACATTTAAATCATCATAACCGGCATTATAATGGTCCTTTCGAGAAAATATGGGCCTACATTCCCATCTTAGGCGCCAATTAAATCCGTTTTGACCCGACAGAAAACCAATTACTGCCATTCGATCAGTCGGAAAACCAAGGGAACGTAATTAAGGGATTATTATCCCGGGGACCCCGCGAACCGAGTTCCCTCTTAAATCATCCAAGACACTTCGTTATTCCAGACGTTAATGTGAGCTTTTAGAATAGTCGTGCATATTGTGGAATAGGAAATTTATTGCTTCGATTGTAGGCCGCGCATTAACAGAGCGGACTCGTGCTGAAATACATATCACGTTGCCATAAAAAGTAACGAGGGGTGAAGTCGGTACTCCAGAAATGGTTCGTGTATCATAGTGGAATATCATCTGTCATTGTTATTTATGTTTGCAGGACTGCAGATAGGGGGAGCAGGGGCCGCGGGGCACCATGCGCGGAACAGCGGGAGATACGGCAAAAATGGCGGGCGCACGATGTCGCTGGCTGACCCCGGCCTCGGCACATAATAAAGCGTTGTTCCCTTTTGGTCACGGCTTCCCATTACCATAACGCTAAGTGTGTGAGGAGCGGACGTGTCGGTGGAGCTGATAGCCCATTCGCCGCGCGCTTATTATAAATTCTAATACAGAATCTCATAACAACACTGCGCTGCCCTCACCGAGAGATTTGACAAGATATCGGGTCACGGCCCGCGGCCCAAGTCATCTCACCATACACTCATAAAATTTTATTATTAATTTGTTAGTTTATTATTTTTCGAGGAAGACCTACTCAAATGTGAGTTTAAGCAGCTGTGAAACACGAAGAAGGATCGCTTTAATGCCGAAATCGTACGAAGTCACAGTTGCAATAGGATTTCCAGTCTAATCCTATATTGGGTAGATTAGTAAATCCCGGCTTAGTATAATGTGTCATAACTGTTTTTTTGGCTAAGGAATTATTGTATTACAAAGGCCGCTTAAAATCTTCTTATTGCATGGAAATATTTGTGAATATTATTTTAAACCCACTCTCTCCATAGACATACATGAAGATAAAGGTAAGTACTGAGATTTATTAACTGGACTCTATCGGATGTTTTGGTAGCCTTATTTAATTCTGGTAGGAGCACTTTACTAATCCTAGTTCACAATTTACCAACTCTTATGGAGAAAGCGTAGTAGAGAATGTCGATGAATGTATTTTCAGGACGTATGGACTTCTTCGCAGAAAATGGACTATAGAGTACGAGCCATGTGTGAGAGGGGGGAGACAGGTTACACCAGAGAGCAACCTTTTTTTAATGAGTCCACCAGTTGCTATCGCTGTAGTCGAAATCGGCTGTAAACATATTCATTACATTATATTTCACACTCACAATAGTCAGTAGTTTATCATTTGTAAAACTAAAAAACCGTTCTAAAACACTGAATGAGGTTATCGACAAATCAGTTAATAATTCAGAAACCACCGAACCGTTGTATAAACTAGGTGAAACTATTAAAGAAACCCTTATTGTGATGTCTATAAACAAATTATAGATTAATATAGATGATATTTCCGATAAGGTTGCAATAGTTAGATCGAATCTTAAGCAGAGGCGAACTCATTAGGCTTTATTAATGGTCTCAGTATTTATTGTCGTATATTTTAAGTTCGTGACCACTGTCGAATAGGTTGTCATATTGAAGACGCAAGTACATAGTGGTAGCTATTTCAAACACAAATACATATCTACAATACTTCATTCATAAAAAAGATTACAAATGTAAATTAATTTTCTGTTAACTTTTTTATAATGATAAATGTAATACGAAGACTTCTAAGTAATATAAATTTCCACTCGTTAGAAGCGTATATATCCCCTTAGGTACTTACTTACATCAGACTGAACTTTTAGGAGCCACCCTCGGGATGATAAGAAACTTGGTAAGTGCCACATTACAAGTTACTAATGTATTTCTGTTACGTGACTATTTTAAATTTTAAGTACCTACCTACTTGACGTGCACTACTTATTTGTCTTCTTTGCTAGACTAGACTAGACTCAAAAGTCTCTGCAAGTTGTCTACTAATTACTTATGGCTCTGCCCACCCAAAGTTCAGGTATCTATATGAAGTATAGACCGACCTGCCAAATCTACAGCATAGAATAAGGAATATACCACATGTACGAGTAGAACGGTAACTCTCCGCTCTCCACTAGCGGCTGAGCTAGGTTTCTCTCAAACCCCCCCCCCCCCCCTCCTTGGTCTAACTAGATGCGCGTGTACAATAACGTCAATGTGTAGTGTTTGTGTAAAAAGAGGTATTTTTGTATGAAGTGTCCGGGGTATGTCTACAGTAAGTAAACGGACCCTGGGAATAACTCTTAAGGTGATGATGATGTATGTTTATATAAACACCAATTACCATCGAAATAACTTGTAAATTTACGATAACTTATAAATCTCTACGTTCGTGATCCAGTGTGTCGTGGGCTAGTAAATCTGGTCAAAATGTAACATTTATAGCGGGAATCACGCGAGCTGACCTTTGGCCCTATTAACTGTTGCGTTGCCCATTGTGTTCGAGTCAAGCCACCCAATGACCTGTAATATTATTTAGGTTAGTTTATCAGGTTTATAGCTTTCCTTCGACTTTACGATATCACGGCGTAAGGTAGTTTTTTGGTCTCGTAATTAAGTAGAAAACCGATCAAACTCCATATTGGATAATCCATCATGTGGGAAAGGATACTCTTCCTTATTGAGTTTTGCCCCGAATAAAAAGGGGCCTTAGTCAAGCGATCTTAGGCAAATGATTATGACAATCGACAGTGACAGTGACAAAATGTATCGGATTGACATAAGGTGACATGTCACTCAATGGTGTAGATTCCAGTACATACCATCGAAGTTTATTTTAAGTTGTACCTGTCATTTTCTTATCTACCGGAAAGGAAAGGGACGGGTAATTGTCGGGTATAAAATGTATGTTACATATCAATTTTAGACAGAAGTTTAAAATAACCTTCCGAAATTTTACATTAGCCAATAATCCGACAGAATTGAGTTGACAGTACACGTCAAACGGACTGCATATGAGCTAGATGCCTATTTCATTCGCCCGGGTTATACATTCACTCTCACTCTAAAATTTTAAAATTAACAGTTGTCAATCATCCGTCCTTTTCCTGTATGGCGATTAAGAAAAATGATGGGTATAACTTAAAATAAAATTAGGAGGTGTCTGCAGGAATTGGGGCCTACGTCACTGTCGATTATCATATTTTTTGACAACTTGGCTAAGGCCCCAGGACAAGTTATTTTTATTATTCTTTTTTAATTTCAGTCGCTAGCTATTCATCAACATTTAAAAAAAGTTTGCTAAACTCATTGTAAAATGGGTTAACAAATTGTTTGTATAGATTGAAAGGAGGGTAGCAATCAACCGTGATGGATTTAGGGTCAAATAACTAAAGTTTTGTGTGCCTTTTACGTTGCTCGAGGCCTGCCATTTATTTACGTCATCACTTGTTAATTCTCAAGTCTATTTTTAGTCTGTATAGTTAAAAAACTTTTTAGTTGGCTAAAGTTAATTATAAAATATGGCAAAAGCTTCCACTCCTTTGTTTAGTTAGTAAGTAATAAATTCGTTACGATTTATTACTTGTTCTGTGTTTCTGAAAATAATAGCTTTGTTTAATGTTATATTTATATGGGTACTTTATGATGAATTTTATGCTTTTATGTATGAGTTTAGATTTATGAACACACGCTTGACTAATAATCAGTGTTTTAAAAATACCAACTTTTACTAAGGAATTTCAAGACATTATACTTGTGTTAGTAGTTTAGTACCCTTCGGAATATTGTATTTACTATCTAGTAATTAGCTACTATCATTTTAAAATATGATTAATAAATAAAGATAGTTTAAATTGATATCTAGTAAAAACGAATATATTAAAATTATTTATGTTTATGGTTTGAAAAATCTTGCCATTTTGCAATTATGCGCATTAACACATAGAAAATAAACCTTTATTATTATAGTACGTAGGTACCGACCTATTTCTATTGTATTTAATTTCGAAGAAATAAACGTCAATTTGAGACGATTTTGATTTGACGGTTTGATTTTTGATTTTTTTTTTAATGAGAGAGAGAAACGTCAATTAATCGCCTATTTAAAGTTTAATGTTATAGGACATGATCCTTACCTTACTCCTTACCCAACATTACGACAAAGATGATAAAGAAAAAGATGCATTTAATCTACTTTCGTGGAATGCTTTTAACAGGTTCCTATTTTAAAATAAATTGATTGAAGAATTTCAACGTGTAATAAATAAATTACAGTCTTCGACCTACCCACATTCATCAAGCATGTTAACAGATAGGGTCAGTTTTTACATGGCTTTGATAGCTGACTATTTGGCTGTCAATCGATCAGTTAAAAAAGATCTATTCGTGAGACGCAATCGGATAACTGTACCACATAAGTATATTCAATTACGTATGCTGACAATATCGAATCTGGGCATGTTTGTTGCGTAATTAATACTGGATTAGGGCCTAGTTGGTATATTATAAGCTAGGGATAAATTATGATACTTTCTGTAGTAGAAAAAAAAAAATCTTCAATAAATCTTCTTATCCTATCTTATTACGAGGTGGAACCAACCTCATCAACCCTGGTGTCAGGGTTAAAAAAATATTTCACAGGTGCAATTTTTTAAATTTAATTTTCTTTTTTTTTGGTAAACTATAGAGAATTTTATACTATTAGCATAAGGCCTGCTATTTGTTTACCTATAGTTATACAATAAATGCATTTGATTTGATTTACCTTACTTAGTATCAGGATCAGGAATATCGTAAGAACATCGTAAACACGAGAACATGCTCTATGGTCACTTGATTACCTACACTTGTTGTTCCTAAGCTTGTCTGTCTTCCACCAATCAGTCTATTCAATTATTGGAAGATAAACAAATGAATTTTTTCTAAATATGAAAACTGAATCCTAATTTTACAACCGACCATCACATTTAAAACAATTATCCCTATGGCAACCCTAAACCAATTCAGCGTTATCTTAGCGCAATAGAACATACACATAAATTCAAAGCTTGATGGTAAATAAATTATTGTGAAACCTAAGGCGGCGCTGTTAAAGCGCCTCGTAAAAATGCTCCAGATAAATTAAAATTGATCTATTGCCCGAGATACCTGTACAGGCTGTTTCTTTACTTTACTACACGACATTAAAGGCTCTGTACATACTTAGCTGATCATTATTTTACTTTATGCAAAGACATTTTATCTATAAGTACCTACATCTGTAAAGGTTTGTTTTGAGTACAGGTTAATTTTGAACAGAGTTGCAAAAATACAATTCATTAGCGAATCCTTCACTACGATGATGATAGCAAATTAAAAACATTTGATATTCCTACTTATTTTATTTGATTCTCCTTTTTACAAAGAAAAATAATTACTAATAGCTTTTTTAAATTAAGAATTCAATTTTATGAAGAAAGAGGCTAACGCGTATTTGAATAATGTGAGCAACTACAGCAACGCCCTGTGTAACATTTCGTGATGAGTATAATTTGTCACGAATTGTTGATAAGATCGTGTTGTCGTCATTCGGATTGGAAAGGTAGACCTGCTGGTGTTACGTAATGGAAGGCGAACCTGCCATCTCGTTGTTGATCCATTCATAACACTTTCTATGATCACGTATTTGTATAGTACAAAATGAATACTAAGTAAGTACAACGATACTGTTATGACAGACATATATAGTGTAACGAAATGCATGTGTTTTGTGTATGTGTGGTAACGGAATGTATGCCATTCGTATCCTGAAACGTCAGTCATGAAATTCATAGACCAAACAAAATAGTCAAAGAGAGTCAAAATATTACTGATAAATGCAATAGTTTATTTTTTAATTTTGCATGACCATGTCAAAATAATGTTGAAGTTTTAAGTGACAAGTTGCTTCCCCATCACCTATATGTTATAATCGTCGGGACACATTATTTTAGACGTGCCGTGATCTGTTAGATAGAGATGAGAAGTAGCGTACGTTATTTGTTTCTATTTTTCAGATCATTTTCTGACCACATGTACTTAGACTAAGACAAAACTAGTCTTTAATAATCGTGATACTGTTATTCCCTTACACAATACAAGTATGTAACATTTAGTGATGCAAGTAACAGTATTCCTATTTTGCATATTTTGATTAGTTTAGAGCGGAACCTAGCACGTGGCACATTTCTCTATTTATTCCATTCAGTACTAACTATTGGTATTAGATTATTTAGATTTGCAATAGATAGACAAGAAATTAAATGTCGGATCGTTTGATTTAATGGTGGTAAATGGGATAGTCAATCATTGCTTAAGTTTCGATTTTGCCGGAAGTTTGTATGAATATAAGGGTATGAGTATTTTAGTGTAACAAATGCAATTTGATAGATAGATATTGCAGCGATATCAGAGCATTACATATGAAATGGTTCACATTGTTAATCCGTAGGCCATTCTTCAAATTTGCTGGAAGAAGTAAGTGTTACTAAATCTGTTCAACATGTTTCCAAGTTTTCTTGGAAAGTTGGGCGTGAATTACCTATACCTGCTTTTATAAATACTAAAATCATACTCCTACTATTATCACTTTCAGCACATTTGGTACACGAGAGATCAATACACCACACTATTCTACTGCAGCCTCAAATATTATCCAAACTACGCCGTTGTTTTGAAATGTAGGTAAGTGATGTTTTTAGACATTGGTGATATCAGATACCTTCCCACGGTTTAGCGAGTGACCCATTCGTTTTGATTTCATGAATACTATTGGAAATACACTTAGGTACACGTGATACACATACACACTTATTGGCGTTGACATAGACATTAGGGAGAATCTGCTTATAGATGCTTCGTATTACGTCACTATTGACTGTGCCGCCAAAGGATGTTTTCGGGACGAATATTACAGACTCATGAAGCCATGATATTACAGACTACCAATGCATCGTCCTCATGGCTTAAGTGATTTGAAAAGGTATATTTGCAATAAGTTGATATTAAATAAGGTAGTAATATTAATTATTTTGCTTTACATGTTAGGGTATCTCCTATTATTTGTCAATAGCGACTAACTCTGGTTACACAATGTTTTTGCTCAATTCACCCACTCAAAAGCGTATGGCGATCCGAACAAAGAAAACTTTGTACTATCCGTTGTAAATTGTTTTATGTTTGTCTTTCCATTTATCATTTGTATTTTCTCAATGTAACATTCCAATGCCATGGGATTTGGTGTTGGCTGTGATTTATTTTTTATCCTTTGTTTTTTTAGGCTTAAGCGAAATTATAACGTATTGTTTTTACATACGGGTTTAGGTACTGATTATTTAGTTATACGTGTTTTATTAGAATCTGGTACAAGACCGTTCAATGTTTTGTGCCAGTCGACTGTCATTGCAGTGCACAGGTCGTTGAGATTATTATTGTTATACTCCATGTTTATTGAGTACCCTATTTCATCTCGATGTCATAACATAACTTTGATCTTTATAGTCTATGAATATTTTATGGGTTCGAAACATCTACGTTTCTAACGATAGATCTTAGTATTTTATTGTGCTTCAAATTGAAGAAACTAGTGATATCATCACGTATATCAATATTTATCTTTATAACAGACACACAAATAAAATCACACTCATAATGTCTTTCCCGGTAGAGACATAAAATACATGAAGAGAAGTATTCACAGATAAAGTAGTAAAGTATCATAAGCTATAGACAGACTAGTAGACAGACAAATATACAGATAGATACAACCAACGCCAAATTAACCATAAGGGATATAAGGACGGTTGTTACGACATAGCATGGGACCGAAATCAGCTGATAGTGCTTAGAGAAGTAATTTTACTAATAAGCAATTTGTACATCCAAAATAAGACTGGTCCATAATAGTACACGTGTGATTCACAGTTTTTTGATGATACCAATTACTAGTTAACGAGATGCTGCTATCGCATCCGACAGATTTTGGAGCACCAATCGTTATACCGTTATATATTGGATCACGTTCTGTGGTACAAAAAAATGTGTCAATACACGTACTGACAGGCACCTCTATGAAAGAGAAAAAAGTCGAATGTGGAGTTCAAATGGTGAGGATGTAATTAAAAGGTGTTTTTTGGAGGTGTTAAAAAGTAAATAAGAATTGATGGTTTTGTTGGATAAGTGGCACTCTCTAGACAGCATGCTGTGTTGTGCTCTGGTGTTGAAGTTTGAAGGAGTAGAGTATTAAGATCCTAGTCAAGTTTTATCCACGTAAATTGAACATCATTATGACAATGGAGCACTTTTGAATTGGAACTTACTAGATTTGACGACTTGTTCAAAAACGTATTGTTACTATTATGTAGTCACATTTTGTTTTTTTTTTTTTTCAATTACTTATGACAAAAAAATGAAAAGAGGAGGTAACGATTTATGCAGTTTAGGTACACATTATTATCTTATTACTTTTAAGTTGGATACAGAAGTATTGAGTGAAGAAATCCAAGCCTCGGTAAATACAGACGAACACACAGACCAACATTTATTGAGTTTACTCGTCCATTATGTAAGACGCCGGTTGTTTTACAGCCTTTTAACATTTAGCTCTGAAGATACAAGGACTCTTTATCAGTAGATTAAAAGTGTAGGGCATCGCTGGTTTGAATTATATATTTTTTTGATTAGTATTAAATAAAAGCTTTTAATGTCCGGGGTCGCGTGGGAAAAGCTGACTGTAATGGACCCGGGGATATTTTTCAATCGATGAACAGTTATAGCCTGTAGATTGATTACTTAACACTTTTATATCTCCTGATGGCCATTATGACCTACTCTAAAGTGAACGCTGTATAAACGGTTGGGAGTTCCATTTTCGATTGTTTTCTTTATGGAAGCGTGTATATGACGTTAGGTAGGTAAAGGTCCTCAGGATGGTGATTAGTATTTTTTTGGATAGAATAGATAATACATAGTTTATTATAAAAGGACACCACTCACAAAAACACGACAATAACATCATTTAAAATTTTCACAAAACTATTACAAAAAAAGAGCAAAACTGATGTCAGTCGAAATTATTCATAAGGTGGTGGTGGACGTCCTGAGATAAAAGGGTCTCACTCAGCACAAGAATGACACGAATGACATAAATGTATATTCATTTAATTATATTTCCATTATTATTGAGATTCCCAAAATTATTTGCGTGGATATCCATAACACTAGCCAGCAAAATGTATAGAGTAGGCATGGAGAGTTATAAATTCGGTTTTTTGTCCTGTCCTAACATTTTGTTGTTTTTTTTTTTAATTTGAAGATACCACTTTTTACCTTTCAAACTTCTGTAGATTTAAATGCTTTCTTATTGAAAAAAAAAAACTCCATAATTGTCTATTTCACGGTTGATTTGATTATAATGGAGCCGACGTCAAATTTAATTAAACTCGCTTCTGAGATATGAAAATGGTCTTTTAGATGATTCCATTTGCTTTTGGGGAATGTAATGTATTAAACTGTTTAAATATACCATTTTTAATGTAAATCGTACAAAATTCAAGTGGAAAAAGAAAATATATATAATAGATCACAAAATATAGATTAATGGGATCAATGACAATTATCACAATTAGTACTCACCAATATAATGTCCTTTTGAAAAAGATAACGAAACTGATTAATTTATAGGTGTAATTTATACTTCTTTAAGCTCCAGCAGCCACTTATACTTCAGAAGGAGTAGCACTTAGTCGCTAAAAGAAAGTCGACGTGCTAATACAAAAGTCGTGTCACATACCGTGCATACGCTGGCACAGGCAGTTACACCCTCCCACGCTAACAAAGGCATATTGTCCATGTCTGAGATTCAAAATAAAATTATAAATAATGTTAATAACAAGGGACGGCGCAACGTCGTCGCCTGTGACAATGAAAGGGGTGGCACCGGATGTAGGGATCATACGAATTATCATACAACAAGAGGCTGTGAGCGTCAAACTGTTGAGTAATTTATAATTCTAATATCTCGATAATATGATAATAATATGTGAAGACATTAATAATGCCTATACTCACTTGCGCTCTGTGGGTGGATATTTTTTTGAAGGTGATGGTGGGAATTATCACAAATTTCTCAATAAAGTTATGTACTCAAGAGAAACAACAAATAGGTAATACAAAGAGCATAATATAATAAATTGTACGAAAGTAAATACATTCTCTTTTATTACAGAAATGTTATAGAATAAATCGTCACAGCGGCTTAAACTCGAGACATTCATCCCATTTTAGTTTGTGTATTACCAGAGATTATTCTGACCTTTCGTGAGCAAACGTCCAATATAGGAACGAGACTAGCTGTCAGTTATCATAACCGTAGAGACTTTATTACCGCTCTCGAGTATGCCACAGAAGTACTAGGGGCGCATAATAACCGCAGAGCACGAATCCAGGAGGATATTTAATGAGCGCGAGCGCAGGAGATCGTTACGCCGGACCCATGTGTATTATTATGCCCAAGAAGGAATGCTGAGTCGAGGTCACCGACAGTACCGACCAGTAGCTAGCAGTACGTGAGTTACCACATGGTACCTCGCTGACCCTAGGTTATTCATTACGGTTCACTTGAGGCGAACACGCTATTCGATATTTTTCTGCCTATGCAGTTCCTAGACGCGCGCGTATGTGTTCCTTATTAGTCGACTTGCCTATTTCGCCGTCCATAATTTACTCTGAAGCTTTTTTAAACTAAAAACGCGGCTCTGTTCAAAGTTATTATTTCTACTAAGTATGCTGTTTTATTTATTTTTCTAAAACCCGTTTCGTTTTCAAAGCCTCTAAGCCCTACAATGAGATTAAAGACGCCGACGTCCAACTAATCGTCGTTCATTATTCGTTTATCTGGAATCTTTGCGCTAACCAAACTCTTATGATTCTTTTCCCATTGACTTTGGCATAAGAATACAATTATAATAATTTACGTTGGGTACTTAGATGGGAAGATTAGTGGTATCGATAGGATCTTTAACCTTTGCACCGCTAATAATCGTGTTGAACGCTCTTCGTATTTGGTCGGCGGGAGATTATTGTTACTTTTTGTTATCGCTATCATCGTTAACTTTACAGTAAACCGTCACTTGTTCGTGATGACTTGACTATTTTCAACCGGCTCTGTTATTACGAAAGATTGTAAAATAGCTGGACGTATTGTAAAATTATGTTCCTAAAGAAAAAGTTGTCGATGAATGCACGTCTATTAAATGATAAAAAATGCTTCTTTAAGCGGCTTCCAAAGTGAGATACGACGTTAAATTTCTTGCAAAAAACAATCAAAGATGATTAAAATTTGTAGAGATAAAAAAGCTTTGAAAATTTAATAGAGTTATTAAAATTTATGATTTAGGCTCAATTTTATGCGCGACTTTTGATGGACGCCTTTGTTTTCCGTTTAAAAGTTTTTGTTTTCTGAATTAATGATTTCTGCGAGACCATTAAATGTTTTGACATCGATGGTTACGCCTTGAATACTTCCCAACGCTCAAATAAAATACATGGTGTTTTGTGTGTTGATTTGCAACCAAACTGCATAGTTTTAGTAATTATTATTTACTTCACCTATCTCATATTTTGCTACTTCTGGTCCCTTTCCCTCAGTATTCATCGTTGATACCAGGCGCACATCAAGAGCAAGCATACGAACTTCAAGTCATGAAGTCAGTCTGTGTGGTTGCAATAAATACTTATTTGCGATAGCGTGGGGCTGTCATCGTAAGGTACAATCAACGGACAGCGTCGGCCGGTCACCGGCCGCCCGGGGCATTGTTCCCACTCGAGCCTATATTTGCTTTCTGAACCTATCTGACTTAAAGACAGCGACTCTCAATCTATGCCGCCCTGGTACCGGGTAACCCTTTTTGGGAAAGATTTGCATAGCATGAGCAGATGATATACTATTATCATGTTTTCAATGTGGACTATAGGACATTGATTTTCATATTGATAGCATGTAGGCATGGATAGATTAGATAATATTATGTTTTTCATATATTTACGCATGAGGAATTAGGTTTGGAGTTGTTTTTTTTAAATAAGTACCTACTAGGTAACTGTTTTTCATTGGATTTCAAATTAAGATTTTTTTTAAATAAAGTAAACACAGAAATAAGATTGCAGTAGCATATTTTTATATACAATCCGACAGCAAAAACGTAAGTAGAGAAAAATATGGCTAAAAAACCAAGCTAGCTACACATAAATATTGCCATCTTTCACAATATTTCTTATAATCACTTGCATCATAAATAAGTACGATCATTTAACGATAATACTCGTAATGAGCCTATATTACGCCGGAGGGTGGAAGGGATACCAGTTTGAGAATCTTTACAACATGTACTAGTATGTAGGGTCTGATAAATGCGCCCCATACGATTGTAAATTGTAGTTATTGAATGCGACTTTGATATAAGGATTGAATGATGCGTTACTAACGACTGTTAATATTGTAGTTCGTTATTTTAAAGCGTAAACATTTGTACTTGTTGCTGAT
This sequence comes from Pectinophora gossypiella, assembly GCF_024362695.1. Lineage (NCBI taxonomy): Eukaryota > Metazoa > Arthropoda > Insecta > Lepidoptera > Gelechiidae > Pectinophora > Pectinophora gossypiella. The sequence goes on from NC_065410.1 coordinate 12,154,237, forward strand.
ATCTGATTTATGGGCTCTTGGTTTAATTCTGTTATCCTGCTATAAAGTGAATAGTATACTCTCGTTAAACATGTTTCATTTCCGATCGTTTCGTAACTTTATTCAAGATAAAGTTTATGACTCTAAGGCGAAAATATTTTCAAGAATCATATACGTAACATTTAGAAATATTGTGTAAGTATGTGACGTAGTATTTTAGAAGTGTAAGCAAATCATTAATGCTTTTACTAGAACGTAATTGTAACACTTCAGACAGTTATTATCTCCTAGTCAATTTAGTTAAAAGAGGATTCATAACTTTCGCATCGTTTCAAATCTCATCATAATCATCATTATTATTTTCCTCTCACGTCTATTAAAGATCATTCAACAACAAAGCAAATTCACGTAGTATTATCGAAAATTTATCATTAAAACACCATTTGAAATTTTATCCCCCAAACACTAATTAATTCAAAATAGTTCAGAGTTATATTGACAAAGCGACATCACGGGAAAGGCAACGTATATATAGTATTACACACCTATGAAATAATTTACTATAGTGGTGTAGCTCGTTCATTAGGCGCATGCGTGTTGCCACATGAGTTTTAAAATTATAATTTATGGCTTATTTGAGTGTCGAAAGAGTAGATGTTGTGGGCGGAGCAGTTGGAACAGTTGAATATCGTTGCATAGTAACGTTACGTCGTGTCACGCGCTTTGTCGGGTTAGATAGAACCGTTATAGGTAGATAGCTGAGATGGCATAGTTGAGGAAAAAATAAAATAATTTGAACTACTGGTGAACCTAAAAGTGGTAATAAAGTAGGAAAGAAAATGTAGACCCCTATGTATAATAAACGGGCAGATAAAGATGATGTTTATTAAGTGGAGTTGTAGCTTCTGGCATTTCCTCCTCGACAAATTGGTACACGCAAAAGAGCAACGTAGTTCCGTATCCTCTCTGATTGATGCTCACATTGGGATGTACGAAATATAAACAGAGTAAGTATATTATGTTTGTGCTTATGTAGAGTAAACATCAGCTTCGTTTAAGAGTTATGAAACTTCAGTACCGCAGTTCCGTGTAATATTCGAATCAGTAGTACAGAATGCACAATAGTCCTGTTCAATATTCTGTAAAACCAGGTTTTTTGTGTAGGTATGTAGAATGGTATAAAGTGCTATTTCTGCATGTATGATTGCCCACAATATACTTAAAGCAATGTGTTGACAATCATTTTTGTTATTTGAAAATTGTGAGGGTCGGACTGAAAAACAGCCCGAGAGATCACTGCGACCTTGTCAGATCTATTGTGACCTAAATCCCTACATTTAAAAATCCTCCTCTAGACCGATCCGTTCGAAGAGATCCAACATCTTTTTGTGAGAAAGCTCCATGACTACCTGGAAGTCCATTATGTGGCCCCCGAGTGTACAGCTTCTACTATGTATGAGAGCCTCACAGCTGCACAGCAGATGTAGTGGTGTCTCAACTTCCCCTAAGCAGAATCTGCATAAAGGAGACTCGGTCAGCTCCATTCTGTGTAGGTGCTTATTGAGCCTGCAATGCCCCGTGAGGGCTCTTATTAAAATCCTAAGCTGCCCCCTAGTGACAGTAAGGATTCCTGATGAGAATTTCTTAGAAAAGGGTCTAATCAGCTGCCTCGAATGTTGCAGGCCAGCTGAGTTGGACCAAAATTTCTTGGATTCATTTCCTAGTCGCACCCCCAGAGGTGCTTTTCGATATCCCGCAGAAGGGTTCTCTCTCGCAAGTTCGTCAGCAATTTCGTTGCCTTTAATGTTAGAGTGCCCTGGGACCCAGCCTAATGTTACCGAGTTTGAGGCCCCCAACTTATTCAGACTATCTATACACTCTAGAGTGAGTAATGAGTCTACTTCAGACGCCGCCACTGCTTTAAGGGCAGCCTGGCTGTCCGACAGTAGTTGACAATCATACACTATGTTGACTTGTATGTGAAGCGCAACAAAGTTCCAAATTAGCACCATTACGGTGTACCTATTATATATTTCTTGGAAAATCGATACTTTGAAAATGACAGCTGTGTTTGTAAGTTCCCTGCTGTTTTACTAGCTGCCTGATCATAGCCTTTTACTATGTAGCAAAACACGATTTTAATAGGATGTTACCTGACTTTATTTTTTACCAGAAAACAGTAGCCGTTTTAAAAGTGATAGAACCGATCAGTTAATAACAGAAGGAAAATAATATTTTGATGATAACATGCTTACGACTTGGTTTCCAATTGGGGTAGTCAAAGATACATGCATCGCATGCATTGTACTTATTTTATTGATGTTACTTTTAAAATTCAATTATACTTATATAATACAAAGATTTTATAATTCGAATGTAAATTGTCCAGCAAATGTTAAGTGACCTTATATTTCCTACTATAAAACAAGGAAGTTATAGATATAATTGACAACAAAAATACCTCGTTCAAATGCCAAGCAATTCTACGTGTCTCAAAATACAAATTCTTGATTCGACTGACCAATGATTTTGAACTTTTGAACCTTGTTATGTTTTTCTTTCATTCCATTCTTGTATTAATGAGCATTGTTGCTTGACAGATGATGTATTGACTTTTTTATGAGTAATGCTATATCTACCTTCGAAGATCGGTCAGTCACGATAGTCGATTTACCTGTAAACAAAAATAGGAATGTTAAAATTTTTTGGACGCTTAACATTACAATGATTTCTTTAGTTTTAAAAATGAATACAGTGTTCATTAGATTATCAATAAATGATTCTGTGAACTAGTTAGTAAATATGGGATCGGCTATTAATGCTGGTTTATGTAAAAACATCCTTCATATGTTTCGCTATTGTATACTTGATTATTTAGTTACGATGGCTGTTTTGACATAATAAAGTATAGGAATTCATTCCATCAATATAATGCAATAAAAAAATAAATACATAAATGCGAAACTTGATGAGTCAAACAAACGTCAAAATGGCCATCATAGGGTACCGCTAGTTTTAAAATATAAAATGTTGATGCTATGTGGATTAGCTTTAGGTTGCACTCTGTTACATAACTCTAGATTGGTGTTACCAGTCAGGCTAGCTGCAAATTTAAATTCACTTCTGTGAGAGTTTAATATACACTCCGAAAACGAATTAATAGTAACTGAAACGTTATCTACAAATTTACCGTTCTGCAAGTAGCTAACATTGTTGACCGTTTCCAATCGATAAGCTTACAAGGTTTATATTCTGTATTAGCAAGAAGATTTACACTACTATGCCTCTACGTACACGGAACAGGGTATAGTTTTCTATCTAATATGGATGTAGTCTGTTCACAGAATCGTGTCGGCTCGTTCAAAATAAAGACGATTTCGTAGAACAAATTTCGTTCGTAGAAGTACGAGGAATTCTTTACAGTGTTAATATTAAAGGCTGAAGTGATAAATATAAATCAAGCAGCAAAGAAAAAAATACTTCCCGTTGATAATTTTGTTTTGTTCAGTTATTTGATAAAAAAATACGAAACCTGTTTCGTGCAGGATTAAATTAACACGAACAACAACAAAAAAATCATGAAGTTAAACCTGTACCAAACGTAGATTTTCTATTAAACTAACATAAGAAAGTTGTTTATAGTCACTAACCACAACAATTCCTCACTTTACATGTTACTGTACATGCAGCAAGAGCAAAAACCTTGTTACATTTTCAACAAAAAAGTTCAATATTCACTTGCCTTTGCTATTGATTTTTTTTTGTTCTTAACAAAGCGCATCTCACTCCAATGATATCGATGATGTTATCTCGACGCACCTGCCAACGATGACAACGGTACCAACAAACAACAATACAAAAACTTAACTGTTGTTATATTGGTTTCGGCAAGAGTCACGTTGGCTATACTGATCTGATAACGATTTAAAAGTATCGACTTTTGTATCGAGCGGATGGTTCGATCGCAGTTCGTGATCGATAGAGAATCGAAGTGTCACGTTTGGGGTCCATGACCGAGGTCACGGTCGGGGTCCTTGCAATGCAACGCAAATATCATTTCCTTCGGATATGTCGATACGTGGAATATTAAGGTATCCATTGTTTGCTTTTACCTTTTTGCTCGTGACGACTTATTTACTTTCTGTCGGGTTATGAAACTTAATATTCATGAGATAGCCTGGGAATCTATTGGCGAATCAGGTTTTAGATAAGAAGGCTATTTAAACACTAATCAAAGCGAAAGGAATATTACAGAAACAGAAGAGGCAAATGTAAACGTAGTTAGCTAACGATGATTACTTTATTATCCATAGCGATAACAATGTGAAGAAAATGAGATGTAAGATTAACTCTCTGACCCCGGAACTAAGTTGCACTTGCGAGCGTTAAATGCCAATTTCCAAGGGAATGGTATCAAATCACCATAAAGCTATCTCGTGGTAGCTCAATATGGAGCGCACGAACTAACGGACAACTGTTCGCTTCTAAGAATGATGTAGGTACGCTTACACTCTGACCCCAGACGGATTTGGTATAAGATTGTAGCAAAAAATAGGCCTTTCCATCAATATCGCATGTAGGGTTAAACGCCTTAAAAGACCATAGATGCTCCGTAAGTGATGCTTATACTACAATTTAGGGATTTTAACCGGTTTCCTTGTACGATGATAAACTGGAAGGTTTATTTGTTACTATGAGGGCACTATCGCACGTAAACCGTGAAACCTCTAAAACAATTTGGATTATCTGTGTATTAAATAGATATACCTACATAAACTAAATTTAGAAAAAAATCTAAATCTTTTCAATATTTAATTAAAATGCTCTACTTCCAAACAAAGATTAAATCTCCAAAAGCAAAGCTAATTTAGAAAAAAAAAAACAAAGGTTAGAAGTGACCATTGTGCGAGGCTTGTAGATCAATCAGAGCATTGTACCTGACCAGGTAAAAATGTAATTGAGTAGGGTCAGGAGCCAGCCGCAGAACAGGGTGGCAGAGGTTAATCGAGTGTGCTCCAGCGCTTAGGACGCGGAAGCGGTGCGCCTGATAACATTGCACCATAATAAACAATGCATACTGTGATGGGGTTAAACCTGTACCACCTCAGAAATTGAATACCTCACCCAGCCTAAATGCAACTTTAAACGAAAGCCCTACAATATATCTTCGTAATGAATCTCCCTGTCATAAGGAGATAGCGTCGAGATGAAAAAGTCACGCGCGAACGAAAAAAGATTACCTTGAAAGCGTTGACAGGAGTGACAAAATGCATGCTTGGGACATAATGGATAAAAACATAAATTTATGTATAGAGATACGCTCATGACGTCACTTTATTGTCTTCTAAATATTTTACAATAAATGTAACGTCCAAAAGATAGGCATTTACTTAATAAAAATGATATGCTACGTATTATAAACATCCTACGCGTAGTAATAACGAAACGATTTTCAATTTTTATCGTATTTCGTGCTTCGATATCCTCGTTCGGAAAAAATGCGGAGCTATTGAAAAAAGTGGTGTGATTATCGAAATTTTAATGAGGCCATAAATAACTGTGGAGCGTCGATTATTCGAATGCAGGACAAATTGGAGATGCACCCTCAGGCAGCGTCGGCAGACGGCTAACAATGCGGCAGGGAGCGCAGGGTCAAACATTTTTTCTCCAAATAAACTGCTTTGAATGGAGCCTTGATTTTATGATTTATAAGGCCCTTTATCCCGTTCCTCTGTACTGTTTTGATTGAGGTTTCTTTCAGAGTTCCGAAGATTGATTGTTCTTTATGGTGTGGGAGTTTTTGTTGATTGCGTTCGAGTGTAAATATTTTAGTTTTGTTCTTGTTTGGAATTGGAAAAATGAGCTAGGTGAGTAGGGTGAGGTATCTGATTTAGAGATACGGGACGACGTATTCCATTTCAACGGGTCGGTGATAGAATTTTATTTTAACGACTTAAATTTTATATCTTTTCGATAAGTCTCGGTGGGTATGAGATTTATCTTGAATAGTTTTAGAATATACATGAAACATTACTTATCACGGAAGTTCCTGAGTGGTTGAATTTATGTCCAAAACAGTTCTGAGGTTGTTGAAGTAAACGCAGACATTCCTGTCGGTTCTTGTGAATAACCAGTTCCCAATGGTTTTAGCGTTTTCCTTACAAATGCGAGAGACAATTGAGCAATCGTACCCACAGGCCAAGCATCCCTGATTGTTCCTTCGAGCCTTAACTGAATCCTGAACAGACTTATGAAGGTACTAGATATTCGCCTGTCAACAGGAATATGTTTTATGACGGGAGCAATAAGGGAGCTAACAGAAGTAACTTCCTAACTGAGTAACGGTGAAGCTAGAGCGTTAGGGAAATAACTTGGAAGTTATACGTGGAAGCTATTTGAATAGACTATGTTAAGTATAGTACGTACAACATTATTTATGATGTTTCGATTTTTAATCTGCGTTGTTTAATACAACTGTTTGATAAAATTAAGTAATGACTTATATCACGTTATCGAATAACGCAATAAATTAAAAGCTTTTTGTCAGTTATATGCGTAGTCACGAATGAATAGAAAATTATTGAATATTCCATATCTTAGAAGTCGACTGATAGATTACATCTTTAACCACAATAATCTTTATCTTGGATACATTGGTAAGAACCTAAGCTTAAGGATGTTTGTGACAGTTGAAATTACGATTTGTCTTGAACTGTGTAATGTTACAAATGGAAATCAGTCCGGAAAATCCAATCGAAAAGAAACCTATCTCGCCAAACATGAAAGCATATTCGTTAGAGCGACAGACGACACTAGCCGACTGTAAGCAACAAGTACCTACAAAACGAAGGTTGAAACGAAATTGCTTTCCCGAGACTTTTAATATAGGTACCTCAAGTGTTGAGTTAGGAGAGCAGGCAGTTAGTCACGCGCCCGTTTCTGGATGGCATTTCTCATTAGCCTGCTCGTAAACAAGGACACTTCGACGCTTACTAATGTCCTCACGTCACACTTTTACGACTATTGGCCACAATTTTAAACTGTGGAATGGTTTTAGGGCAAATGGTGTCATAATAAATTACGCCACGGGGAACAAGAAAGTGTGAGCTCGGTACCCATTAAGACCGGAAAGGCTTTTAAAACTCAGTTAGACATGATATAAAGTTGATAGTGATTCAACTTTGTTTTTATGGGTGTGAGATAATCGACGAAGATTTTTCATGGGGTTTTCTACCAACTAAAACTACGAGCGTCTTGTTAACAAAGTTCCTAATAAAATGTTCAATTATATTAATTATAAAGCTGGGTTAATTTAGTCCCTTAATTGAACGAAGTTAACACATTCGCTCGCTTATAGAACACACGAAAGCTTCGTACACTTAATGCATTCTAACTGCCAGGACTAATAAATTCCACGTCGCCTATCTCCCGGGACAATTCTATTCGATTAAAGATATTTGCCCACCGGGTAGTCCGCAATTGAAATGTCCCGCTAACGTAGTGGGTGCGAGTCGTGTCCATTTCCGCAATTTCAAGACGTACAACAGGCTATCGTGTACCGACAATGGGCGCTATCGTGTGGCGTCTAATCATGCAGTTGTACTGTTAGGTCGCTGGATCCCCTGAGGCTGCGCCTGCGCCCGTAATATGCGTGCGAACGCGATACCGTCGACGTACGCGCTGCATCGCCGCGCGCCCTACGCTATCAGACGATACGCTTCACCGACTCCAACACTAACCGATTTTAGACAAAACAACCTCTACACCGTAACATGAGATACTGTCTTGCACATTTTCAATCCTTTTATCAACACCATACTTGTTTTGTTTAACGTCCTGTTGAATATTGATGCAGACAGATAACGGAATTGCAGTCCAGATAGCTAAAGGTTTCTACATATGTAGTTCAGAGTAATTAACTCTAACATGGTCGAACCGTTTGAACTCGTATCGATATCTTAACTCTTATCTCTGGTGGTTAATTGTAGGTTAACATTAGGCCCCCCAGATTTGAAATACTATATTGATCGAATGGCAATAACGTCGAATTACTGACAGTTAATTAGGGCCTGCCATTCAAGCGGGGCTTGTAAGCATTGTAGCCAACTTGTCGTTTCGTAATTTCTGTCGTGTGTCTGCTGGAAACAACTGCGCTTATGATAATGATTTATTGTTGTACAGGCGCCAACAATACCGACGGTGTAATTTTCAAATTACCTGTTTTGTGGAAACGTAGCAAATTCAAGGTTTCCCTACTGTTTCTGAAGCTTATTGAATTTGGACCCATATCCGGTCTTAGACTCTGGTTAAAGCCGTTTTAGCTTTTAAGAACAAGATTTGTACCAGCTGTCTCCATGACTGTACACAATTTCACAGTCCATTGTCGTAGGCTAAGCTTATTGTAGTCAATGACAAATTATATACAGCTACCACTCAGTATTACTTTTACAGTCTCACAGTTGTTTCGATTCGATAAATGTAATAACATGAACAAGATCGAGTATTAGCTATAGCAATTTATGTCTCCTTCCATTAATTTCATATTTCACGTTGACTTGTTTATTATTGGTTTTAACTCTATTACGCGTCGGCTCTGGTAAAGTGACAAATGCAACGCCCCTTAACACCGGTATGTACATACAGAACAAAATGGATTTGGTGGCACAATATCCGGTGTCTATAAACAAGTTAAGAAGTGTTTAGACATTACATGCTGGTAAACAAAAGATTCCGATAGAATGCAATGTTTTATCATCTATTTTAAACTCTTCTCTCTAAATAAATCCATTCTAAAACTTCCGAATGGAGTTCAGGGCCGAACAAAGCACTTTCAATCTCGCATATTTATTACATCGCTACTGTCCAAGCTAAAGACTCATATTATATACACTGGTGTACTGGTAAAGGGCATTCTTATCTCGAAAATGGATTTCATTTTGCAGTTCCATTTGTTGTCTGTATGAGTCGAGCAGGAGATCGCTATAAATTTTTCATACACTCTATTCACATCCATGTAACAATACGTTTGCTTACGACAAACAACATTTATTAAGAGAGGACAAAGCCGTGCCTCAGCGCAGTGCTATTCTACAAATAAACACTTATAAATCTTTAAGGGGTTATATTTAATCACTGGTGCCCTCACAGAGCGCACGTTTGCAGTCTGAAGTAGGGCTGTCTTCTTCAATGTCGATAAAATACTGGACAATGTCGATATTTTTAACAAAACTATTATCAATTTCAATTTGAAAACTGTATTTAGTTTTCTTTTAGTATTTGCAACCTACAACTTTGCAATAAAAACCAAAACATATAAATTGTCCGTAACAATTTCATAATAATAATTTATTTCAATAACCTACTCGGATATTTTATCTTAAAGTGTACGAACATTTTTGCATCCATGTAAAAACTTTTATAATATTTTAGCAGCTCTAGCCTGAAGTCTGAATTATTTTAATCCTGTGCAGCGTGGTATCTTTTATAGTGTGGAAGGTCTTTGTTGGACCCCAGTAAATCAGCTTAGTCGACGGATGGCACGGCTGCTATCTTCCTAGCTTTGTGTTGTATGAATATGTCACTGTTTCTATTTTCACACGGTAAACTTATAGGGTGAGTGGCTCTTTGACTTACTTATTTTGTCTACTGCAGTCATGCAATGTTGGCACATGTAAGCTTTTATCCTGCATTTCAGAATTATGGCAGCGTTTGATTTGGTAGACGTGTGAAGAACCTTGTTGCTTTAGATAGTATAGAAGAGGTTACGGCTAATAATACATAGCTACTTTGGGATATAGCAAACGTAAAGTAGATAAGATGCAGTGGATTTTAGTACATTGTTTCACCGAGGGAAGAAAGTGACCGATTGCCAATGAAGGTGCAGTTTGACTTAGTACACACGAATTGGGAATCTTACGTTTTCCTGAATACTACACCTAGAAGAAATATAGAAACATTTTAGTATACTTAATCATTTTCATATCGAAAATTCATATATTTCTCTGCATACTTAAATAATGTCAAAGATATTCTATAACGTTGGTAGAATTCATTTACCTTATGATATTGTTAAATAGGAGTTGCTCAAGTTAATCTGCACTCAAGTTTTTCAAAATAAAATTCTTGAAAGCATTTGCAATAATGTACATTCTACTAATCTTTTGTAAAAATGTAACTATTGGAGCGATTTCTGTAATGTCCGTAAAGGAAACCTTTGTGGTAAAATCCGTTTTAATACTATTAGTCCACAGATGGAGGGTAGAACTAACGTTGACGTCATGCTTGGATACACATGTCCCGAGCACTTGAGGAGGTAAACAATTCAACTGATTTTATGTGGGTGAATGACTCAAAGAAGTTTTTGGCCAGAAGGTTATTATATCATTTGGAAATAATTATTTTACGTTTCCAATAATACACAGTGTGGGAGAAAACATTTCTTCTTAGATATAGCTTTTGAAGACTTGATTTAAGATATCTGAACAAAATTTTTGAACGGTGGTAGCGTCTTTTAATAGATCTTAGTTTAGAGAAAACGAATGCAACCCTTTCTCTTTTTAGGTCTTTTACAAAAATCTAATTAATAAATTATACGTAAGCATTTGTCGGCCATAAACAAATATATCAGTACTTATTACTATTACTAGCATCCTTCATAAAAAAAGGGCTCGGAACTTACAAGTGATTCACAACGACTTCACATTTATTAACTACTTAGTGAGGCTTTCGAACAAAAAATCTTTTTGTCACCGCGCACGATCCTGATCCTATAAAGGTAAACATAGCGACCAATGATCTGTTTAAAAATGTCCCGCATAAACACTTTGACTTTAATCTTGAAGAAGTGTGTTCTAGCATCGGCGCCGCAGTTCATACATTGCGGTCAAGTGGCCACTAAGGAGCTTAGCCCGGCCTCAGCAAAGCCGCTAAACGCTTGAAATCAGATTATAAATACTCGCCTTTTGCCCTACAAACACCCACGTTTTACTGACTTTTCTATTTATTTGCTTAAGACATAATAACTATTACGACTAAGACATTAGTATTGCAAACTTTGCTACTACTGTAATTTTAGGATTTTTTATCATAAACCGGGTCTTTTAGTGATACTTATATTTTAATTTACTTCAATTATATGTGTCTGTCCCTATATCATTCTCATATATTTTAGCCTTGTACTCATACTGAAGCCTTGTTTCATTGGTTCACAAAGGTGTTGATCTCTTCCGGAAGTATATTCTTGATAATGTTTGCAATATTCAATTTACAATAGACCGTACCAGATTTTGTAACAAAAGTGACCACATAACGAGGTATAAAATTGAAATCTTCGCTGTAGTAAATTCAAACTTTCTCTTCGTAGAGCTGATTTACTTAGCCACTACGTTTACGAAACCGCAAGCCAAAATTGAAACTATCTTGGATCTTAGTTGTTTATAAGAGCGTAATTAAAGAGTTTGGTGGCCGTTGTTTGAATCTAGAACGATTCGATAAGATTAATACCAACTTTATTCGGGACGTGCCTTCCACACTGTAGTTTTGTTCGTTGCCCAATCAAGAAGAGTAATTGAGTACTTACCCTTTAAACAAACCCACCTACTGTCTTGTTAATGACAGTAATGATGGAGAAATCAACAACAGTGATGATGATATTAATCAAACTGGATTACTCGGTTGACTTGGTTTTATTGAAAACTGGATCATGCTACTATTGAAACACAATGCTTAATTATAAGAAAGATCTTTTTTAATACTTTAGCTAACAAAAATTGCAAGGACTCATAGAAATGACCACGGATTTTCGTTTTTCGACACACACTTACCGACAAGTAAAAAGCCATTGTTGCATGCTAACAAGACAACCGTATGTTGCGTATACAAACAGTTTTTTAACTTCATATGATAAGTTCTTTCTAAAGTAAACATTTTTATAAGTATTTTTTTAAAATTATATGGTCGAAGTTGCAAAGGAGCATCTATATTTTTTCCGCTTGGAATGTCTTGGTCGTTTTGTAGTAAAGAACGACGATACTGGATTAAACTTATATTATTTGAAATGAATATAGAAATGGTTATTTTGCAAGATGCCTAAATTTATTGACTTGTTTACTCCTTGCATTCAAGACCTCACGCACGAGGATGCGATGCGTCTGGCAAAACTTTTCGTTTATGTGTGTGTGTGTGTGTGTGTATAAGTATGGTTGTTTATTTCATGCTGCCGCACTTCGTGTATATAAATTGTGTGTGTCGTGACCGATTTACGTCAGGAGGCGATCATTTAGCGTCAATGGTTAATGGGCAGTATTGTTCATCTGTTTATGTAACGTCTGAACTAACTTTCCAGTTATTAATTATGGCTCATTGCGCTTCAAACATAGCTTGAGGGGAATCTTAAGATTCAGTAATCACGTGGCTATCACGATGTTCAAATAAGTACGTGGACTGATCGCTAGTTAGGAGTAAGTGGAGGATTTAATAAGGTATGAGGTATGGTTACATGATGTAGGGAAGTGGGAACATACATGTATCGGTCATTGTACTATGGCAAACGGTTTTTAGAATTTAAGAAATATTTAGTTGATAGAGGTTATTTAGGTATGTTATATGTTGGGGCGGAAGGCGGAAAAACCACTGCCCTATTTTTTCCCAAAAATGTAGCATGGAAAATGCTGCACCGACAAGAGCGTGGCTCTTAAATTGATGATGATGATATGTAAATGACGTATTCTTGCTGCGTAGGGCGTGGGTTCCAATCCCATTTCTGACACCATGTTATTTTTATTAAATAATATTTTCACTAGAGATTCATTTATTGCGCTAGAACTAAGCGGCAATACAAAAGTCAAAACTGACAACTATCGATACAAAAGAGACATTCGTTTAATGTTCAGCTATACATCCGAAACAACGACATGTTCAGTTCGATCCGAAACAATAATAACACACAGGAAATACAAAACAAAAGAGAAATAGAGTACAATAGGCGGCCTTATTGCTAAGTAGCAATCTCTTCCAGGCAACTTTTATGTCATAATGAACTATAATAACTAACACAGGTTGCATCTAAATTTCGTAATGAAGAATGCAAACGAAAATGCATTCTTCATTGAACATATAGAACAGGTAACGGGATAATATTTGTTTAACTAATAACTGTTGAATGAGTTCAGTTTCCGACTGATGATACTCCTAATAAGGTCCGTTACTTTTCTTAGCAGTTTATGTATTGAGAAACACTGGTCCCTCAGTAATGAAGCTACGATCTCGGCGTTGGTTCGTTTGCAAGCGAGTAGCGTGAAGTTCTTTTTTTCTAAATCGGGATCATCAAATAACACTTACTAAAAGTATCGATATTTTAGTCCTATCTTGCAATGGCTTCAGAAAATGTTATGGCTCTGGAAAAGCGTAACAAACGTAACCTCACAACTATACCAATTGAGGTAGTCAGAAGTACATCCAACGCAAGATGAATTAAGTACCTACACCTTACCGAGTTTTCTATTCCACCGTGATAGGTGGTAAGGCATAGCGCCGTCTATAATAATCGAGTCAACTGCGTAAGCGAGGTGTTGTGTGTTTTCCTGATCGCTATGTAGAATGAATGCCGGTAGCATCAACAAACAAGCAGAAGGTTGGACAATAACAGGTAGCGTGGAAAATATTATGTGATATATAAAACAAAAAAAGAAACAAGAAATGTTGCGAAATTATAAACAAAATATGTCGCATTTGTACATTATAAATGAGGGTCACATTTCACAAAAGATAAAAGATTTATACCTATTGAAAAATAACAGTAGGTAAATAATTTAGCACGAAGTAGTAAGTCCGTATTTTCCTTTAGGTATATTGTTGATTGCTAAATAAACTAGTAAGTAACTCATTTTATTAAGCAAGTGTGTCAGGATCAAAGCAATCGGAATTCCATAGTCTCTGCTTACCCCACTGGGAATTGGCGTAAGTTTATGTATGTAGTTCATTTGTTATTTTATGAGTTCGGAATCCGTAACATCGATAAAATGAATTGCCCACTTGTCGCGTAATCGCTTACAGTGGAACGAACAAATGATTTCGCAAATTACGGCATTTACAGCGCCACCGTTAATTTTCGTTTGTTTAGACCTCGTTAACAGAGCAAAGTTTGTTTTCATAATTACATCAAAGCGTAATGATATTTGTGTTGTCGAAGTGCTAATATTGTGTGAGAAAAATATTTCCGCCAATTTGACTGGCTAAATGTTATGCTTAGCTACTGTTTGAAATTATTTTGAAATAAAACAGCTCGGGCGAGTTTCTTATTTGTTCTTCTAAATAAGGCCTTTGAATAAATTATTTTATATTGAATTGAGAACAACAGAGATAATGCGCTAGTCATTATTATTCCGGACATGTAGTATGACTGCCAAAATCTAAGTACAATAATTTAAGTCAAAAAAGCGGTACATAAGTTCAAAATGTGCCCACTCCGAAATATTGCATGAGTTTACCCTGAAGAAAAATCGGTGTTACCAGTTTATTATGGATTAAATAGACTACTCTGAACAATAGGTAGGTACTACAATTACGGCCTCCGTGGTCCAGTGGTAGAGCGTTGGGCTCACGATCCGGAGGTCCCGGGTTCGAATCCCGGTGGGAACATATCACAAAAATCACTTCGTGATCCCTATTTCAATTAGACTTTACAGGCTGATCACCTGATTGTCCGAAAGTAAGACGATCCGTGCCTCGGAAGGCACGTTAAGCCGTTGGTCCCGGTCACTACTTACTGATGTAAGTACACAGTCGTTACATGAGTTATGTCACGGGCCTTTGGCGGCTCAATAGAAACCCTGACACCAAGGCTGATGAGTTTGGTAATCCACCTCACAACCCACACGATAAAAGAAAAAATAAAAAAAAATCCAGCAAAGTAAGTGCTAAAATAGAAACGTTTAGACAAGTAGTGCTCAATGAAAGTGCTTCTGAATGAGTTCGTCGGGAGAACTAATAGGGTTCATTTGGAATAAGGGCTTTGAGAAGTGATCGGTTATTAAGCACGTCATAATGACGATTCTTTGTCGTTGTTAGAACAAATCTTTAGATTTTGGATAAAACTTAGAATAAGAGAATTCTTGATTAGCGAAGAGATTCAGTGCTGATTAGCAAATCCACAACGTTGATGCGGTCGATCGTCAAATTCCAAAGGACACTCAAAAATAACAGAAAAGGATGTAGGATGCTTATATAAAGTACGTAGCAACGTAATAGATAGCCTTTCAACATCGCAAGAACCTAAAAGAATTATCACCACCTCCACCACCACACCAGGTACGATTCGAGGCGGGCTTTTTAATTAATATAGTTTAGTTTAAATGTTAATTGTACATGATTTATTTTATTTTGAGTTCTGTTTATTTGTTTTAGTTTTATTTTAATTTTATTATTGTTTTGTTTCACATTTTTCAAATATTTTTGTTCTGTAACTGTTTTGTTTATGGTGTTAATAAGTTATTACTCTTTATTATCACTTAATTGAAATGTTATAGGTAATAAGCATATTTGAAAAGAGCGTCATATATTTAGGGTGTTAGTGACATCGTATTGAAAACTTGGAGGGATGTTTCAGACCATGATTCTGAGTTGATATCAAGTTGAATTTCCTGTAAAAGAAATATCGTTTTTTTTAATTATTTTCGGATCCATACTTTTGCAACGGAAAATTCCACTTGATGTTAACTCAGAATCATGGTCTGGATCATCCCCCCGAGTATTCGTTACGATGTCACTAACATTATATAATGTGATATTACAAAATATGACAAGAACAAACTAAGCACAATGCTTGATTTCGCCTATTTCCAAACCCAAACTACAAAAAGCTGTAGGTACCTACTTTGTAGGTCGTATAAAGCAATAAAGACGTGAACTATCGAAAATCACACGTAATATGTAAACATGGGTTGAGTAACATCGTGGGAGTCAGCCACCAAGTCTTGACGAAACAGAAGTTCCGTAAAATTCTACATTTAATTTTATGGAAAAACTATTATAGCTTCTACGTATTAATGGTAGTGACTTGCTAGTACATTGGCATTAAAATCTCATGCAGTTGTGAAATGATTGCTATTTCTCGTAAAGTGTTTATGGTATTCTTGGATTGAGATTTTTATATTATATAATTATTCTAAACTTACGTAACAGGCTTGGTGGTCTAACATCGTAAAAAAGGCAGGAAATATGCAAGATTGGAATAGGAACAGAGTGGCAAAAGTACTTCCAGAATAACCTCTTCAGAATATATAATAATGCATAATAATTATCATGGTAAAGAAAACTAGTTTATGAACGTAAAAATAATGTAGTATTCAACGTCAAAAGAGCAAAAATATAATGCTGCAGATAATTTTAGCCTTTAACTGGAAAAAATAATACAAAAAATGATAATTAAAATAAACGCATGACAACAGCACCTGCTACCAAATTTATTCAAGGAAGAATAAAAAATAATAATATTGCAAGAAAGTGTTCATAAAAAGTTGGAAGTTTTGGTAAAGTTTTAATTAAACACGATGCAGTATTTTCTTTTTTAATATTTCGTATCAAATACGGATTACGTATAAAAGTAGGTACCTATAGTACACCGGAACTGCAAGTAAGTGTATCCTTGTGAATAATTTCAAAACATAATATTACAAAAAGAAAAGACTTTGTGAAAACATATTCACAATGACTTCAAAAGAGCCACAGGCTTCGCAATATATTTGTATGAAGCCACTTTGTGGTATGTTCCAAAAATTATGAAACAATTTGTATTCCGGTTTTTGTCCTCATGAATCATTTACATTACATAATTTGAGCACGCGTGTTGTGGAATGACACTGCGCGGCGTGTGGGAATTACTGCGTGTAAAAATACTTTTTTTGCAAAAACATATTGTATTCTTGTCCACCTACTCACAAAAGTTAACGGAAGTTCTTTTAGAAAGTGTGGTGACCATCCTAATGCTTATAGTAAAACAGTGTTTGATTGGCAGTAAATTATTTTAGTATCCTGTTCACCGATCTATCTTCATTAACACGAAAGACGTAAATCACACCTGCAGATAATGTTGTTATTGCTCATATATCCTGTAAGACATTTATACATGGTTAGCTTGATTATTGACTTAAAAACACCAACACAAAATAAGACATGATAATACATAATATCATTTTACAGGCGTCTCATTGAAATGAGAATAAATTATCATAAATGCCGCGAGGACGTTTTGCAGGCGTTTGAGGAACGGGACGCAGTAAATATCTAAGTAATGGCGGTGGTGTGGTAAGTATCATTTTGAGATTGCCAAGGAGATATAAATAAGGATTTATTGTTGTTGTCGAGCATCGTCTGTGCTGTGGTGGACACGTCCTCAGACATCCAATGATTCGGTTCATAAAACATCCTCATCCGTACACAGCAGGTCAAACCAACGCTCAACGGTTTCGCTTGTTATTCTCGCTACCCGAAGTGAATCTAACGGACGATACCAAAGCATTTTTTGTTAAAATATTTTCATAGTAGCATTATAAGATAGCAATCTAACTGTTCATATGATCGTGACTACCGATTTGTTGGGAGTTGATAAGTAAACATAAACATCGCTGCCGGAAGCCGGCTTGCTCTATTACGAAACCTTGTTCAGCATAATGCGGCGATTTAACGAAAAATCATGTTGCATGGGAAAAATTTATGGTATCTCGAGTTGCGCTTTAAGTTACAGTTATCATTCGGAGAGCGTAGCCGCGCGGCTGCGTATCGCCGTATCTGCGCCAGCGCTTTGTTAGCTGCGTGCGCGGAATAACAAGTCTATCGGAACTATTAGCAAATATGAAACCTTCAATTAGACCTTATTTATTGTAAACGGACTCGCAAAAGCGCAGCCCAGGCGGAGTCGGCAACTTCTGCGCAAACGCAATTTACTCACAGTACATAAGTTTATAACGCTGCCGACAGCGCTAAATCTAAAAACCGCTTAAGGAAGCTGAATATTAAATTAATAGCGAGCGCTCGACTTGTATATGCTTCATGCTCGTTGATGTTTCAAGTGAATTTATGTTATATCTTGTTAGCGATGGTCGCTACCGTATCACACACGTCTGTTTCGGTTCACTCGCGTGAGAAACATGACCATCAGCCTCGTTATTGCATTGCGTGCATTAATGTGCAAACGCGAATTTAAAGATACGTTTGCATGAATTATTACAGTTGATTTTAGCGTATTATCTTTGTGTGTTGCAAAGCCGCTCGGGGCGCGCGTGATCGCGTCAGTTTCCGCGGATAAATTGCTCTCTGAAGAATGACCACTATCTTCCAGAGTCATATCACGGGTCGAGTAGGAACATGACGAATAACTGATTACCGTCGTAACTTTGACCCAAGTTCAAGAACGGTTAAAACTCATATATAAACCCGGCTATGATAGTCGATACAGCATTAAAATTGTCTGGTACCTATAAACCATTATTTTCAATCGAAGTGGGATCATTGTATTTCAATCTTTGATATAAAAGAGCTTGTATCTCGGAATCTTGATTTGACAAGTTTCAGAGTGCTCTCTGATGCAGTGGCCTAGCGACGTCGATATACAACCGCGGCGGTCGTGGCGCGGTAGATTTGTGGACATGGTGCACTCCTGTAAGCTTCTGTGAGCTTGTGGCAAGCCGCTCCGACAAATGTTTAATTAATGCTTTATTGTGCTCCGGCGTATTTGGCGAGCTTCCCTCTTACACGTTTGGATTCAGACGCCGCTATTCAGTCGTGAGCCGGCGATGGTTACCAACTCTATGTCGAGCCTAATTCATTGGAAGCTAACGAACCGCGCTGACACGATCTTCTCCCGGTTTCAAACGTTCAATTTGTGGACGATTACGACTTTGTTTGAAGTCTCATAATAACATCAAGAAGACCTTTGAACATTTTAAGGAACCTACTGCTTTATTCATGACAATATTGTAATTTTGAAGTTTCCCGTGATTATCAACTCCACTATTTGTATTCTGATTGACGTATCATTCATCTTGTCGATACACAATTGTATTGGCCGAACGTTTGGTAACATGAAAATTGTAAAATTGATAACTTCCATTGTTCTGTTGGGAAACGAAATAACTTGTTACAACATGGTCAGATAAGTCGGTAATGTGGTTCGGAATGTTCGCAAATGAACCCTCAGTGTCCTCGTTTATTTGATTAATGGAAAGACGGGTCGCGACTCTCGGAACATTTTGTTCACTGATGATTGCTTCTACAATTGGATTTGTAACAAGTCAGAGTGGTACTGCTGAATCTTATATAATTTGTCTCGATGTTGAATGCCAAAGATCATTTTCTAGGTATTAAGTATAAATTTTAATCGTTGCAAAATATTTTTATTCATATTTTTTCGTTGGAAACCAATATTCCACCTATATAGTTTTGTATGATAGTACTTTTTTCAGTTATTCGGATTTTTTAGGAAAAGTTCCTCACGGGTACACTACACTAATAGCAGTCAATTCAGAATTCTACATTATCTTATTCCGTTGGCTTGACACAACTTACCACGTCACGTTGGTTTAACAGAAACCTCAGTGAAGTGTGGGTATTAAGTTCATCATGTGATGAATGTATCTATGACTACCCTAGTTGGGAATAAAGTCGTGAGGTTATGTCATTGTCTTATGAAACATTGTTTTTTTTTTTAATGCTTAAGTTGAAGAAGATTACTGATATGATAAATTATTCAATACAGTACAAAAGAAAGAAACAATATTGTCTTCGCTCAAAAGGTTGCGTCCTCTGCATGCTTTGTTTACCGTCTTATTATCGGCTATTGATTCGACGACCACCAATTGTTTTCGATGTAAACCACAATCATTTATTTAAAATTACTTCTTATCTCTGATTGTTTTATTCATAGATGGAAAATATTGTGTCAGAGCATTACGAGTTGGACCGGTCGATAGGCCACGTTAGACAATGCTCGAAGCTGATTTGGAGCAACCCAACTTACTTACATAATTTGTTTGTGATGAAGTTACTGACAGGTTGCGCAACAACTGTCGCAATACGGATTTACCATTTGCAATAGTCACTGAATTTGTATTGGTAGATGCGACGATAAAAGAGACAATAAATCATACCTTCCCAGTACTAAAACGGTAGCTGTTGGTGCATATTTCATCAAATGCACTTCCCTCTCTGCCCACGATGGATTCAATACGATTCCGTTCACCGGATATGTTGCAACATCCATATGTTTGAATGTTATCAGGATCTAATTTAGTACATGCCTTTGGGTTCAGCATCAGAAATTAGCGATAAAAGTTGCGTTGCAATTTGAATCATAGATTTATTTATTCAGCAATCTTGGAGATCGTGATACCTTGACGCGTTGTGAAACTGAATTGTAGGATTTTTTTTTTATTTAATTGGTTTTTTATGCTTTAGTTCTGAGATGGATTTACTCACGTCAAGATAGGCAGAACTACAAGTAGACCAAACTATTGTTGTGTCAAAGGTAGGTAAATATACCTTTTTTAAATAGTAGACTTGAAAAATATACTATAAGTACACATCTGCCTACCCTTTTGAGGATACAGGCAAGATGCTATGTTTATGTTTAGTTCTATATATATAGTGTCAGGATTCAGCAAATTTTATTGAAGGTGGAATGTACATATTGTAATTGAATCATATTGGACAAGATGTGGTTTTATTTCTCAAATAGCTTTTATTTTTCAAATGGAAGTACTCGACTACAAACAACAAATCACATCAAACTTTTAAATAGCCTTTCTTCTCACACAGACGAACTTAATGAAAGTTAGATAACCTACATAAAACTATCACAAAAGTACACGACTTGAACTTTGCCACAGTCTGACATAAACAGGCTAACACATTATATTTCCTTATCCTCTGGTGAATCTATTCTATCCCCATTCTCGTAATGTGTTGCGTTATCCACACTATTCTCTCGTGACAGTTAATGGTGACCACCAATCACCGCCGCGGGTGCAGGCGAATGGTCACCATCCATCTATCACCGCGTATCTCTTCACGAAATCTGATCCCTCTTGCTCAACTTCGAATGACTACAATGTGTTACAACATTTCTGTGGCACTTGTCACTTCCTTGTCTTTAATGAAGCTTTAAAGTTAACTGTGGTCTAAATGATTTAAAGATAGTAGTTATTTTGCTTTGGGAATGCATATTATAGTGAGAATAAAAGGTATTTTTATTATGCTTAAACCAAAATAGTAGAATAAACTGTGTGTTTATTTAACGTTTTTGCTTTGCAAAAGGAAACGAAATCACTGGCAGCTACATATTGTTCATCAATTTCTAGCTCTCATACTATTATTTAGGAAAAAAAGACAAAAATATACATCTGCCGCCTGCTTACTCTAAATACTAGTAAAATATAAATTAATAAAGGTAAAATTGCGAATGTTAAACATTTGAAATAAATCGTTTACATCCAGAATTTTAGTACCACATCGCCTTCAGACACATGCGAACATACCACGAACAATCTGCAAGGCTTCTGCGTTTATATTATTAATCAGGATTACGCAGTTAGTATTATCATTAGCAGGAATGGGAGCGATTGGAGAGCTATTACCTTCGATGAGTTGGCTTAATAGCAGTTCAATGAGTTCTAATTATGCCGTCTATGCACATGCAATTATCTGGCTAGCTCGGTCCCCTCACTAGACCTTAGTGTTGGCGGTCAGTAATGGATAGGGCATTGAGCCATTGACGTGTGTCAATGATCTTGGTTGATATTCACATGATTATTATGCAACATGCGCTCTTCTCAGGATGTTGTCAAGTGCGAATAATTGTCTTTAACCCTTTCGCGAGTATGTGTCTGCATGTTAAGCTAATCTTGTATATTGCGTCTATATATGCATTTTATTTTATTGGTTTCCGTTTCGTTTTCATTTGTGGTGTAATTTATACTACAAGCATACTTCATAAAAAGGTTATGCAGTGTAGATATGGTCAATGTTTAATTATATTTATTTATTTATTATTATTATTTATTTATACACAAAAAAAATACAAGTGGTTAATTTATTATTTTTAATACTACTTCAGGCTGTTCTGTAAGAGTACACTAGTTTCTAAATGGTATAGCTTATAATATTCGAACTTTATTACCCGACTACTAAAAAGAGTTCGTGTCACGATTATCTACGTTTGTGGAGTTATTTATATAATATTATCTATCCTGGAAACCCTGCCTTTGAAAACGTCCCAATGGCTGGATGAATATTAACGAATGAGCTATCGATTCGTTTCAACCGCCCGATGATTACAGGTTAGGTTTTATTTTTTTAATTACTATGACTATTCTGTACGCTATTTTATTTATTTTCATGTTGGTGTAGGTCAAGGATTGCAGGTCAAGAATTCCACGCAAAATTGACTAAATCCATCAGTCTCTATAAATACTCGAAGCACCTCATTTGTCTTAATTGTTCACAATAAAATCAAGAATAGTCCAAACCCACGCACTACACATCAAACCGTTACCTCACAAAACATAATGGCGGCCTTGTTCGACATATGGCTATCAACTGAAACAAAACATCGATCAGTAGGTTTACTTTCACTAATAGCTTTTATGGAAAGCGCACGTGTAGTATAGTTGACAAAAGTTTCACTTACCAGCACGACTTCAATAGTGTAACAGTTTATGTAATAGCTCTGAGTGAGCATTATAAATGATGGTGATTATAAGAGGATGTATTCTGATACTCAGCTCATAAAGAATAGCTATGATTGATGATGCTATTTAGCTGTTTTGCTAGCTATTTTTGTAGCTATTAGTGGCAGATTTTGCTTATGGTTGCGTATTCTATTTCATTGTCTGTGAGTGTATCATGGTCTATATCTTTAAATAGCATTCTAAAAATAGCGTTAATGCCTTTTATAAACTGAGTCTTTTCATTTTTTGGCGTTTATAGCCTGATGCCTCATTTCATAACTTCTTTAGGTACTTAGTGATTAAAATGTACGCCACTTTAACGCTTCGGTATTTAAGTTAATGTTTCCAACTTCTTTATCATTGATCCTTATTCGCGTTTCCTCTACGTAACTTGTCTAGTAAACAAAAAATGCTCGAAGTATGTGGGAACTGGCCGAGACTTGATTTCACTTTTCATTGATAATTCTTTTCCCACCAATCAATGTAGTGACTTGTGTAACTAGTATTATGGGCAGTAATTACTGGCCACGTTTGCGGCTGGCCACACGGTAGCAATGTTGCCAATTGAAGCACAACTGTTACCCTCAGGCGATAATAATTATTATCATATCATTTGATAAATTATGTTAAATATACGTAGGAGAGTGTAGGCCGATACGTCAATTTTCTAATTTATTTGCTTCTAAATTTATTAAAAAGATTGTCTGTTATTATGAGTGAATTGATTAGTAAGTACTTACGCCTGCGAGCATGTGTAGGGAGAAATAGATATAAAAACCTATGGTGATACATTAGAAAGGATTTGTCTTTTGTGTATCTTGTGTGCTTTATATTTACTTGGATACAAATTAATAATAAAACTTATGTACTAGTTCATTGTTTACCGATCAAGAGTTCTCATGCACTGGTTCTTGAACATAAAAATGCATTACACCCATAACTTCCTCATCAAAGTCGCTCGACTGGGCAACCCTAACCGGATCGGCGTCGGATCGCCCGACCTAACCTAACCGGCGATATCCAACCTAACCAGCGTTCCGACCACTCCGACCAGTTTACACGGAAGGACGTTTTAGGTAGGACGTGCAGAGCTTTATCCGGCAAATCGATGTGACAACCGTGTCTTGGCTTTGCATGCGTTCCGCTCCTGCGCCCGCGCCGGTCAATTAGCCTTGTCACGACGGAGGCAAAAATGTTGATCGACTGAGACATGCGTCGGAGTTCCTGATGCACGTAGTTTTGTAACTGTGAATAGTTTTGTGAAAGGAGTGTGAATGTTGAATGCTTGCGATCCAATAGTAATACGTCTGTCTTAGTTTATTGAATCAAAAAAAGAAGGCCATAAATTCAAGAAGTAATTAATTCAATCTAGCAAGAAAGTTAATATGACTATTTACCAAACAAATTAATGTGATTAGATGCTTTGCATAAAAAAAATGTTTTACTAGACATCCCTGTCGTATCTACATCAACCTGAATAGACACCGGTAATTCAGTTTTAAGTACACCAGACGGTTAATTACAAACCACCTGCCGTATAGACGGATGACATTGTGAAGTACGCCGGAAAGGAACGGATGAGACTTGCACAACACTGGAAAGTATGGTGTGAATGGACTTGATACTTACGTTCTGAATAGAGATAATTAGATTTACAATGGTAAGTGTGTTCGATTATTCTGAGTAATTCCTTACTCAACTAGATATCGACAAAGTAACTTCATTTGTTGCATTCACGTTATGTTAATACTAAATTGGATTTGCAAATTCCAATACGCTTATCGAGAGTTTAAAATTATTAATGATATCCTGCGTAAAAAGGATTTGTACAATTCTGAATACAGTCCTGTTATTACGAGGAGTATTCTCATAGTCGTTCGATGCCATTTTATTTTTATCTAAAGGACTGGTGAAAATGTAAAAATGCCATTTAATGGTCTCCATGGCAACGGGAAGGATGTCGCCGATTATCGGCGTCATTACGGAGCAAACTGGATGACTCTCAGACCGGGAATCGGGAGCCTTGTGCGATTTATTGGGTAAAGTCGAAGGGCAACCGTAGACAGCGCGATTAAAATGGAGGATTGTGTGTTTGACCGCTGTGTATGTAAGTATTTATGTCTCTCCCTGCTAACTCCTTAACCACATAATAACAGAATTAATCAAAGACACTAGAAGCGTCTTGATTGTCTGGTTGATATAGAATATGTGACATCACACTAAATTCAATGTGGCGCACTGTAAAGGACAAAAACTGATGAAAAAGAAATCCCAAGAGTATGTGTTGGGTGTCAAATGAAATGACTGTTGAATGAAAGGACTGTTGTTTGGGCCAAATAGCTAAAATATTTGTATTGGATTTTAACATGTAAAAATCTCCCGTTGATTCAGGGGAGGCCTGTGCCCAGCAGTGGGACGTGTATAGGCTGTTTATGTTTTTTTTTGTATTTTTAACATGTAAAATAATATCAGAAGCAAGGGTCGCGCAGACCGTCACAGTCAAACATTTGTACTTTTTATAACCGGGTAAGATCTATATGCGATTTCATTTTAATAAAAGCCTACTGCAACGCTACTATTTGCCTGGCCAAATAATATGTCCGAAAAAAATACTACATTTTTGTACTACATTTTAGCAACTTTCGCAAAGGCCGGTCATAGGATGGGTGACCACAAAAAAAAGTTTTCATCTCGAGCTCCTCCGTGCTTTGGTAGGCACGTTAAGCCGTTGGTCCCGGCTGCATTAACAGTCGTTAATAACCATCAATCCGCACTGTGCCCGCGTGATGGTTTAAGTCTCGATCTCCCTATCCATCCATAGGCAACGCCCGTGCCCCAGCAGTGGGGACGTTAATGGGCTGATGATGATGATGATTCGAATTCTAAGCTTTTCCTCAGATATATTAACTTATATATATACTTAAATATATTATCGATAAAAATCTTTATCGCTGTTGCTGTCGGAAGGTTTTCAGACATAAACTTGTAGTTGGACAGGAGATGGTAATTTGTGGTAAAAGGTGGGAATAGGTGGTAACTTACAAGGCACTGTTATGTTCAAATAATTTTACGATGCAATAATCTTGTCGTATTGTTCTTGGTTATTGAGCTGTGTCCTTTATTTATAACCAATGAAACAGGTAACAAATGTTAAGAAGATAACCAGAAGTTTGACATTTCACCATCATCTGGTGTTGGTTGTAACTTGTAAGGACAATGACCCACCTCACCAATCCTGGTGGTATATTGTTGAGTCGCCAAAAGAGTGACACGGCTCATGAACGTAATGAAAACTATACAGTAACTTATGAAAATAGCCAGGGCAATGACTAGGTACATTGTTATTGAATGTTACATAATGACTATATGACTGTGTTTTTAGGTTATATTATATATAACTAAACAATGCGTTAGTAATATCATACTGAAATAATAAGTGAGTTAATATCAAGTGGAATTTTTCATCCGATTTACACGGAAAAATGCAGCGTAGTTCAATGCTACTTGAGATCTTTAGTCGTCCGTCTGCGAACGCCTTTGCTTAACCGATCGCTAATTGCTCCTGGCCTTGCGTCTTTTATTTCTTTTCTTTAAAAAATGCCAGGCTAATAACCGACGTTGGTCATAAATGGCAATTTATTATAGCATCTGTAATAACCATGTGGGACGGTAGATAGGCAGCTACACGATTTATTTAGTTAGAGATGAATTTATCTCCCAATCTCGTTCCCATTTCATTAGGGTTCATTTTAGGGGCAAATCCTAAGAAACAATTTATTGTTTTAGTGGTTTTAAAACGTGGGCAGGAAATTTTATTACGCGAATATAGAATTTCATTAACATCTTTCTTGACGTTGAGATAGTAAAATATTTACGATTATGGAATTGAGCTTTCGTAGAGAATTATTGCAAAACAATTTTAGAACCACAACGTAGCCATGTTATTACCATTGTATTGTTTACATCTGTTTTATTACAGTAAGACAAATATTGAGAGATGTTTTAATCGTATTGTCCAACTCCATAACTACATAGACTGATGGTGATGAGGTGGACAAACAGTCAGAGGTTTGTAAGATAAAGACTAGCATAAGATGATCCGTGCTTCGGAAGGCACGTTAAGCCGTTGGTCCCGGTTACTACTTACTGATGTAAGTATGTAACGACTACATGAGTCATGTCAGGGGCCTTTGGCGGCTCAATAATTACCCTGACACCAGGGTTAATGAGGCTGGTATTCCACCTCACAATCCACACGATAAGAAGAAGGTGGTTAACGCTAGATACGAAGTACTTATTTATAGGTGGGATATTTTTTTAAAGCTCAATGTCATCATCATCATCCAAGCCGTGCCCGGCGACGGCGACTCCTGAATGACTATCCCAGGTCGATGTTATGATAGGCTCTAATGTGGCTAGCAAAACCGAACTTCGATTTGAAGATGTACACAACTAGGCTGAAAAGTGAAATATTATGCGAAAACGAGGGATCGACATTTTGTGGGGCCGTAGCCAAATTACAAACTATTATGACAATCGACAGTGATAGTAATTAAAATATATAGGATTGATATAAATTGACATAAGGTCCCCGAGCAGAGATGGATGATGGTTTGTACATGACATACCAACTCGAATATTACAAAAAAGAACCGCTTCTAGAACATTTAGTACTGCCACTGTAGGCATTGGCTTGTTACTAGTTAAAACCTTTAATTGATCTATACTAGCTCTAATATTTTTCTAATAAATACTATAATAGAAACCAACTTTGAAAGAAAAAAATATTATTCATATACATCCAGAAGTTGGTTTTGAAGGTAACCGATTCATTTTAAAAAAATACAAATTCCACAATACGTGAGATTTCTAAACTTACTTTACTCGAGGGTATTAAACCCAGACACGTTTCCTCGCGACAATATGACGAATAACGTCGATAGGCATTAGTCTTCCTTAAGTACCTATTTGTCGTTCAAAGCCGTTTGTATAATAGCCCATGAATTGCTAAATGTGTTACGAAACCCCTCGATGTAAGCGACAATTGATATAGGTTAGCAACTCAAGACTTGGAATCTAATGAACTCAAGAACGTCACAATGAAGATCGTTAATCAAGCGTGTGACTTATACGCAATGGATATTGTAAGCAAATGTATTCAGTATCCAATTAGAAATAATTAAAAAACAAAAACTGTATAAGTGTTTGACTCGTTCTTTGAAGCATAACATAAAGAAGAAACTGAACGAGCCTTTCACAAAAGTTCAGAAAAATATTCAGTTTTATTTCAATTTCTAATAAGAATCTACCTAAGACTTAAATTAAACAAGCTATCAAAATTTCATTTCATTTCATTTCATTTCAAGTGATTCAGTCTAAATAAATTAAATGAAATAAACCAACAAATACCAGTACTGTGGAATATTCAATTAAAAAATAGAAAACGACTCTTATTCAATTTTCATGAGCGATATTGTCGCTACAGTAAACAAGGGCTGACGAAAAGTAAACAACGCTCTCACGTACGGAGTAATTTTCAAAATGAATCACAATTCATTCAAATTCGGCACAGCAGCGCGGCGATATCAGGGAGTAATAAACTATAACTCATTCTTAAAGTTGCTAAAGTACCTACCTATACAACTGAAATTGAACCGACTGAAAGCATAGGAGTTATAACTCTTGATTAATACGCAAGTGGGTTACTTGCTCACAGGGTAAATGAAGATTAACAACGTTTGAAGTAATAACGGAAGCGAATAAACGTCGCGTAGGATTGTAACAGATTATTTCTAATATTGCAATTTGTAGTAAAACACGAACCATCCTTTTACTGTCGATTTCATTTCCGACAACAAGGTGCCTACAGAAGACTTCTTTTGTTAGGTAATTGCACGATGGTTTACAATTAGCAAACAAAAGAAAATGTCAAAGTATGCTAACTTCCTCACTAAATCTCATTTCAATAGGCGCCACAGGCCTTCACATTCTAAGCAATACATTCGTCGAGTGAACATTTCTCGGGCATGCAAATGTCACCCCTCACGTGTGTTTTGCACCAACCAAGTAATTTGTCTGTTATTTATCGTCGTATTCGACTTGATGTATTTCGAAAGGGACATTTAAATCGTGAAATTATACGTGGGACAACGTGGGTGTGATATGACAATGTGCAAATGCGCCTGATGCACGTGTCAAGACAGAGATACCAACGAAATGGAGCCACTTTATGCCAAGCTTGTATTCATGTGATCAAGCCCTGATAATGACATGCAAATTTTTAAGAGCTACGCAAGAACCTACCTAGTATCATGTTACCAACATACTCGTTGATGCGATCAGATCAGGTAATTTGACGAATTATTCAAATGAATATAAAGTTTTTTTTTCCAAGTCAGTAGTTTCAAAAACAACTTGTTTAAGCTTCAGTAGTTTAAGTATTTGTAGCAGACTAATATTCACAAGTTTCTAACAACTAATTGTCAGCAACATTCTAAACAATCTTGTTCTAAGGTTAGTTTCAAAACTCACCTGTTGGTTTTAGTATGTCGGGGCCAAAGCAGCATTCCCAGCATCGTTGCTTACTCCTCATCCTTTGAGAAGCACTGTGTTACGACCTGCAACAAAGAAACCTTAAATCAAAATTTGTTTTATCAATCGTCAGTTCAATTAAGCACAATTAACACGGCGAAATTTCTCTAGCTTCCCGGTTCTGCCGTCTTCAATTAGCACATAGCACGAGAAGTGGAACAGCGTTCCTCATTAGGAGAGCAGTGTGGTAAGATCTTGCGCTCGACAAATGTAAGTAGACCTCTGACATTTTGCATTCTCACCTCTTTGGTATCGGCATCTTATAGTTTATATGACCAGTTACGAGTTGGAACTCGAGCAAGGACTGTGTGGGTTCTTCTTTCAGTTGTTGCGTAGTAGATCTGAGATAACGCATTACGCATGCGCGAGCCATTGTCTTCGCGCCCAGATGCCTAGATAATGCGGCGAAAGCTCGAGTAATATGCAAAGCTTTCAGTTGCGTCGCCTTATGATTCATGCCCAGTATTTGGATTTACCACAGATGTTTTTGGCAGATCGTGTGCGTACTTGACTAATTGTTCTCCCGATTTGGGTGTAATGTAAATCGATGCAGCAGCTGGTAGTTCGTTACGTCAACTGCTGACGAAACAAAAGTATCAAAAGAAAATTATTTCACATAAGACAACAGAATTTAATTACATTCTTGACAACAAACATGAAAGCTCCTAGCAAGAAAATCAATTTGAATAAAATACAAGACAATGTTCCTTCAAGCCATTATGTAAAGGGGTAAAGTTCTCATTATCATAATAATATTGACAATATCAAAGGTAACGTCAATTCAAATCAAGCGCTACAGACATTAAATTCCTAATGAAGTAATAAACAGAGTTTGAACTAGATTTGCGCAACAGAATGTACGGATTTTGCTTGCTCTGTGTTATTGTGAATACAACGCTTTTGCTTGTTGTAAACGTAGTCGACTATTTTGATATGGCTTTTAATGTTGTGGTTGAACGTTGAGAATGGCTTGGCTTGTGAGAGTTGGGGTCTAATTGTGGGGTAAGAAAAGGCGCACGTGCCGAGGTGCGTACCACCAATGCCAACAAGCCGCAGTACAACTGAATGTCGACTAATTAAAATAACAACAGATAGATATGGCACCTCTTAGTTACCTGTGTCTGTAAACGGAGTTAGAGGGTATATTTTATGAATCCATTTGCTGAATTCTCTGAAAGCTTGCTTAGGTGAAATAGCATTCTTCCAAGAAGATTATTGTAAGTTGAAATGGATACAACTTTTTCCTATGTTATGATCATTGAGTCTTCTTACAGTTAGTTTAGGTTCTAAGAAGCTGCGAGATAAAATGAAACCACGCATTGATATGGATTCAACTTTTTCTTATTTAAGTTTGATTTTCTTTCATATTATTAAATAGTTTACCTTTCAGATCAACATAATATCTAATATTAAAATTTTAGGTCAGTAATATAGGTATGACAATTCACAAAAAAATTACAATTATTTGTGTTAAGTCTACCAATAAATTGGAGCACACATTATTCGAACTGCTGTCAGTTATCGAAGACACATTGTATTGATGTCAAAAAGCATGAAGTCATGACAAGGGCTTTTATACGAGTCATGCTTGATATTTACTTTAGTACCTATTTTATTTTAGTCTGACAGTAGGTATTTCGATCATATAAAATCATGAAATACTAAATGTTACTTACTTAATATTTTTAAATAGGTATAATGACATTTTAAGTACCTAGTCGATATACTCCGAATACTTAAGCTGCGAATCAACTAAAGTATCTTTATTTGGGGTAATAAAGTCATTCAAGCTGATTTAACAGCCCTGTTCAGCAATATGGCTACTAAACGAGAAAATGAAAATTGCATAACAGGAAACAACAGCCAAGAAACATGTGGAGGTTGTATTTAAACCGCTACCTACAACAGATCAGATTGAAACCATTGTTAACATTGTTAAACATTTGATTGACACTTGTATCACAGTGCTCCATATTGTCTGAACAAGTACTAGCGTTCGGCACGGGCCCAAATGTTTTCACATTGTTAAACGCACGGATGTTATGTTTGCCCAAACATGCCCAAATGAAGGCAAATATAACGGAGTAGGTACCAAGTATGAACAAAGACCTTATCTGTTCCCTGGAGTTAAATAGTAACTTAGAAACGTGACTGAGATAATTTTTCCATAGAATTAGATTAGGAAAAGGTGTGTCTGAGTTGGCGCACATTTTTTAAGGTCGAACAAGACATGTAGTTTTGCTGCAATGCAAACAAGACCCTAGAAATCAGAAATCAGAAATCAGAATCATTTATTCAACGTAATTATCATGGATAAACTTGTTGAAGGTCAATGTAACATTTTTGAATTTACGTCATTTCGCAAGGTGTTATGGCTGAGGAGAAGAAATGACAAGAAACTGCAACAGCAACACATCTTTTAAAAACCAATGAGAATATACATTACAAGTTATTTAATAACTAGAGGAACACATTCAATACCAGACATTTTTATCATTTAGGTAGTCATTAATCTTATAATAAGCTTTTTTACATAAAGTAAGCTTCACGTGAGCTTTAAATTTATTTTCTGACAAATTTAAAATATTATCTGGTATTTTATTGTAAAAACGTATACATAACCCCAAAAAAGATGAATTTAATTTACTTAATCTAGAATTTTGAATAGCAATTTTATGTTTATTTCTTGTATTGTAAGTATGCCTTTCACAGTTTCTCGGAAGGAGAGATAAGTTTTTACGTACATACATAATGTTTTCATATATATATTGACTTGCGACCGTCAGTATATTTATTTCTTTAAACAGCTCCCTCAAAGAGTCCCGACAACGCAGCTTATAAATAGCGCGAACTGCTCTTTTTTGAATGATGAAAATAGTTTCTACATCAGCGGCTCGACCCCACAGCAAAATACCGTAAGACATTATGCTGTGGAAGTAGCTGAAGTAGACAAGTCTAGCAGTGGGTACATCTGTGAGTTGTCGGATCCTTCTGACGGCATATGCTGCTGAACTTAGCTTGCCCGCTAGTGATACAATATGTGGGCCCCATTGAAGTTTTGAATCTACAGTAATTCCTAAGAAAACTGTGTGTTCAACAAAATCTAGTTTCTCGTCGTTAATTTTAATGTTATTATTTACTTTCTTTACGTTTGGTAGAACAAATTTAATACACTTCGTTTTCTTAGCATTTAGAACTAGGTTATTTACTGTAAACCAACTTAGAACCTGCGACACAGCGCTGTTTGCTTCGTCAAATTCCTCTAACTTTCTGTCGATTTTAAATATAAGAGAAGTGTCATCCGCGAATATCCTATTTGCAACTGTCTTTGAAATAAATTATTTCCTAGAAAGGAAGTAATTATATTAATGTTTAAAGTAAATTAAGATTTGCCTCGTAATAGCATAGACGCAGTCTCAACAAAAACTAAAGAGCAAGAGCTGGTTTAACACTGAGCAAAAAACTAAGTAAGTCATCAAACCTTGTACCTCCTACCAAGTTTTTTTCAAGTAGACCAACAGCATTCCATAATTAATGAACTCAATGTGAAAACTAATTAACATGACAAATCACAACAGACATGATCAACAAAGTTCATGCATACATATAAATGACTCGTTATCAATCAACTGGCATAGTTCGCACAGTCCCGATGACAGATGGTGCACATAATTATTTGTGTTAGTTGCACATATAAAATTTATTACCTGTCGTAACCATATACAGCCGGCGGATATAAAACTCGAGATTTGACTCGAACTCTCGCGCTTCGCACAGTCCATAATCGAAATATGAATTACATAATCGATTTGTCGCGGAATCTACAGGAGTAATTACTCTTAGTTTTGCAACTTTCGTCAATACTAATGCTCGACTTGTTTTGTTTATAATAGCGCAACCATTGTTGTAAAGTAGCGAGTAGCTTTGCCTTCGCCCGGTTTTGCAACCAACCAGTTTTTCCTCCGATGAAGATATGAAAAGGCGTTAGGAGCGTGCTGCGTGCAATTTTGCAACAGCAACTAATTAACTTGTTATCAGATAGCACCAAGTATCACGGTCTGTCAATCTGACGCCTAAGATTAAGACTACAATTACTCAATTAATTCAACAAATAAGACGTTTTACTTTGGCCTTTTTACTTTTGTTAAAAGTATCGGAGACGGTAAAGCATTGTTTGCGTTGCAACGTCTTAACGCGCGAGCGTCGACCATCGGAACGTTTTAATACGAATAGATGGAGAAACAATAAATGGAGATATTTGAAATGCCGCGATGCGATTCAACGAACCCGCACGGATACGAGCCGGCCTTGAGGCGAACGGAGGAGGGAAAAAAACGAGTGAAATATTTTCGATTGGGATGCAGACCCAGGTA
This sequence comes from Pectinophora gossypiella, assembly GCF_024362695.1. Taxonomy (NCBI): domain Eukaryota; kingdom Metazoa; phylum Arthropoda; class Insecta; order Lepidoptera; family Gelechiidae; genus Pectinophora; species Pectinophora gossypiella. Next base: position 12,187,898 of record NC_065410.1, read on the forward strand.
GGTATAGTCGGCAAATAGCTTTTTCTTAAAGGTATTTTTAGGTCTCAATTTATTTATTATATGCTGCAAAAATCTGCTCTTTATAGCAGCATTCTTATTCAGGTTCACGACATTACCAACTTATTTAAACAATGGCAAGGTTTTTACTTATTTGTTGAGGTTTATTTTAAAAGGGTATTTCTGAATATCTCAAAAAAGCTAGAGTACCTACTTGTAAAACTCTTATTCGATAAGAAGATTGACGTTGTTACCCAAAACACGTGCTAGAAGGCTTGTCCGCGAACACGTTTTTGTAGTATTTACGTTCGCATTTCGAGCGAGGCGAGTGAAGGTAAGCAGCTTTCGACAAAAGCCGGTGTGAGCGTGTATTACGACTATAGACTGGCGACTTTTATGTACTAACGCAGAACTTGGATCATTCGTGGGCGAGCTCCGACGATCTCGACTTTCGCACAGATATACAGATAATATACCTACCGAGGTATGGCTGTATATTGTCTTGTTCTTGTTATCGAGATTGTTATAAAAGGAATCTCTTGAGTGGTACGACTTGACTTCAATTCTCAATGCAGGAGAGCTTTCTCGAATTTGTCTTATGAAATCATGCCAGAATAAATACTTGCGATAACTAAGGTACTTTACGGTAAGTACCTATTAAGAATTAAGAAAAAAAATGAATGTATTTTAAGATTAGATAAGTTAAAGTTTGTTTTACAATGTTACGTTAATATAATATTCACTTTTATATAAAACGTAAATTCTTAAACCTGATATTTTGCCTCACGGCGTTTGCCGATAGTAAAGTTCGAAAATGCACCAGGTAACTAAATCAATAATGTATTTTATTCAAGATACATATATTTCCATGCAAATACACTTCGAAACTGATTCAGGAGATACATTAAATATTGGAAATGACAAATACATAAGCGTACCCGACTATGGGTTGCCATTTCAAAAAATATATAGCTCCATTGCAGCGTTTAAAATAAACAACTTTTCAAATTCAAATTCAAATTCAAAAATATCTTTATTCAGTAGGTAACATAGTTACACTTTGAATCGTCAATTTTACATAACGAACGTCTCATCCGCCTAAAACTACTGCAGCTTCTCACAACCTGTATAGCCGGGGAAAAGAAGCTGCAAGAAAAACCTCGGCACAGGGCCCTAGACGTTCTTTAAAAAATAAAAATAAACATAAAACATAAAATATTGGTATACAATTGAGTAATTTAGCTGCCTAATATCAGTTCTCAGACAGTTAATCCCATGCATTCATATCTTCTAAATAATCACTAACTTTATAATAACCTTTTTTGTAAAGTTTTTGTTTAACTACTGTCTTAAAACAGTTGAAAGGCAAATTCTGAATGTCAATGGGAATCTTATTGTAAAAACGTATACATTGCCCCTTAAAAGATTTAGTAATCTTATGTAATCGACTGACTTGTAAAGCAAGTTTAACAATGTGCCTCCTGGTATTAACAATGTGCCGATCGCTATTTTTTGCAAATAATCCTATATGTTTTTTTACATATATTAAGTTATCAAAGATATATTGTGATGCCAAAGTTAAAATATTAACGTTTTATTTCGTTGTCAACGTTTGGTATTTTGTCCAAGATATCAGTTTCACAAACTTCTGGCGAAGCATGTGGTGTGTTAAAAATAACAGGATTTTTTTTGTTTGTTATCATTTATTATTATTAAGTAATCTTGTGAGTACAAACAGCCAGTGCGTTCCAAATTATCGCTCAAATAAAAATTCTTGTAAACACCTACCACAGACTATTATCACCCGCCCAACCCTAAAATTAGCTGAACTAAATTCTCTTCCAAGACTACTGCGCTCACTGCGCTAATTACTTTATTTGACATTTATTGGAGCAATAAGGTAGTGATCTGGAATGTATCAGGAAAATGTTGATCTATCAATAATGTTACCGTCACTGTATAATTACTGGGGCCTGTATAGATGAAGTTACAGACCAATACATACCAGACATTGCCTATGGTATAATTATTTATCATCGTAAAGGTAAAACAACATTGAATATAAACTCATGACTATATTATATAGATTGAGCTAGTTAAAGGTACATACATTTCAAGATGAACTCTGTACCCACGCTTCGAAAAGCTTTTTTTTAAACCAACATGATATTATATAAATAAAAAATATAAAATTATAAAAAGTGCAAGGTTTTTAAAATGTGACCCGATTCGGATTATGGTTAAACATGATCTTGACCTGTCATTGACCTTATAGGTATGCTCTGGAATTTGAAATCATAGAGACAAGGATAAACAGAAGAGAATGTTTATGTACCTCTATAAAATAATTTATTATTAAATGATTGCTTGCCCCTCGGTCTGTTCAATTAAATTGAAAATAAAAAGAAAATTATGACGTACGAATACGAAGCCTGTGGTTCACACCGACGCCAGTTCTTATAGAAAACGAAAGTGGTCAATAAGGAAGCCCGATTAAACAGTAGCTTAACTTAATGGCCAGGGAAGGGTCTTAAATCTGTTAGAGCCCTTCCGTTTGCGAGAAACTCTCTAACTTGTCCATTAGGCCCAATAAATTTGATGGTATCGGATATTGACAAAACAGCAAGTTTATCATTGAGTTTGTAGACAACTCACGAATCTGGCTTTTGGCTAAGTTTCGGACTCGCTTTTGAGTTTTATAAATGTTTTGACTCGATTTATTTGTCGAAATTACAAATCAATCAATCGCAAATTGTTTTATTCTGGCTATGGTTTAGTAAGAGGGAAACCACTGCCCTATTTTTTCCCTAAAAAAGTAGCATGGAGAGTATTTAGACTGGAATGGAAAATGCTACACCGACAAGAGCGTGGCTCTTAAATTGATGATGATGATGGTTTAGTAAGCAATTTGGCTATTGGTGACTTCGTGTCTTCCCCTTACCATGTAACTTTGTGCAGATAATTAATGATCATAAACAGCTTATAAAAACAAACACATTTTATAAAATATAATAAATACTACATTTTACTATAGACAAAGCACGTATTACTGCGGTATAATCATAGCATTGCTGTAATATAAAATTTATAGCTTTTAAATCAGGGTATAAAACAGTCGCTCTACCACACTGTTTAGCAAGAAACGTCGATACACCGATTTGACCATTCCGTACACGCATAAAGGAGAGTTTACATGAATACCGCAACAGTACTTGTAACAAAAATAAAACGTCGTCCATTTAAGGCGAAGCTACACACACGGTACAGGCTATCGCAGCCGAGCACTCCTTTAAAGTCGCTAAGCCGCTTATGAAATGTGAGCGCGGAGCCAACTTTTCTCATCGACGTCGCAATTCATCCACGGATGCCGCGATGCCTCTAAATTGCAGTCCATGCGTTCCCACCAATGAATTTTTCTCTCGGATGTTCTCCGCATTGTACTTTATTACCGCCGGGCGCAAATTGTTTGAATTACCTACAACTCATTGCACAAGAAATAAACTCGCAAAAAATCAACTGATAGTTTCATTTTGCGAAACAGAATTCACGCTTGCGAAAATAATGAAGTTCTTTTGTCGGCTGATTTCGTATATTCCTATCTGCAACTAATCTATCTTTGAAGATTATATCTCTTAGTAATGACATTTTCGTTTAACTTAAAAGGTAATCGAACTTTAGAGTTGTTATAATCAATAACCTGCTTGAAATTTTAATAATGCGGAACTATGGAAATTCCAAGCTAAAGAAAGGCCTCTAGACGCGGTCAATCACCTACGGATACAAAATTGACGGTAGCGTAAACACGTTTAGCTCAAGCTAGCTATTCAGACAATAGCCTTAGATTATGTAAGGTAAAATAGCGTGTTACACTTTTGGACAGGTTGACCTTTTGCTGCACTAGTTTATAATCTCCGTAGAAAGTGGCCGCGGGAGACAGAGACTGACCTTTCGCGACCGACCTATACCCACCGACCCCGGTAGAGATTTGCTACCATTCCGCTATCATGCAGTTCGTAGGATATCTCACAGGGAATTGGTGTGAGTAGGCGTGAGCATCGGTCACGTATTGGCCTGAGTTATAACCCGGCAAAGAAATAAATCTAGCCTAGCATTAGGGCCTCAGTACACAACACATAGCCCGCCCACGCGTCTTGAATTTACATACGTAATACGCCGAGCGACTATTACTTGCTACGTCAACTTTAGCGTAATCAAGAGGGGAATAAATTATGTTTATTTCTTATTTATTTCTGTGGCGCTTCTTCATTACATTCCTGACGGTACTTTACAGCGACAGTTTACATTTATTCCTTCAAATTGGCTTCCATTGAGTAAAACCAGTAATGTAATATGCACTCCATATCACAATGAAGCTATTTTGAGCGTCGGTGTACCGTTATGTGAGTTGTATCAATAGCGCGACTGATTTTCTCCATGCAAATCAGACGATTTGATTCACGAGAATAATAGGTGTTCTGACACAGTTCATGGATTTATAGTAAGTTCGTGCGTGAATCAAAAGAAAGAAACAAATTAAAAAAAAAAAACAATTTAAAATTAAAGCGCCTTAAAAACGAATACGTGTCAGATATTTTTAACGACTTTTTTGTCGCAAGTTTATGCCATTGTTGCGAAAATAAGAAAGCGATATTTATTTTACGTACTGAAAAGACAATCTGTTATGTCAATGCCAATAGATATATCTCATAGTTTCGCGTGACAAATTCATAATAATAACATGTATTTACGGTAAACATACCGCAACAGAATTGCGCTAGCGCCGACATTTGAATGAAACAGCTGACAGGTTGCGCAAATAAAATGATAATTTTGTAGAAATATAGCGAGAGCAAGCTTGTCTGTAATGGAGATTTTATTAGGGTGTGATACCATATTTTACTTATTAAGAGTAGGCTAAAAATAGCGGCGATACCTTTGACGCTGCTTGCTGTCAATTTACAAGCGTCAAGTTTTGAACTACCCTATAAATATAGAATTTAATTGCAGAACATCAAACGCCGGGAAAATCTCACATTAGCCGGACAAAAAGCCAAAAAGGCAGGGTGTCGTTTACTGCTCGTATGTAATACGCCATAAAGTCATGTAACGTGTTATAGACCGCCTGAGACGTTCAACTTTATTACCTACTCTGACTGAACCGAGAGTGTTTATCGGCTCTATCCCATATATTAAGTACCTACGTAAAAGTCTCGACTTTTATGAAGCTTAGTTCTCTTCACTATTGCATGTGTGGCCAGAGACGAGAAGACGAACTTTTTATGATTCAGCCTAAGTTCGTCGCAGAGATCGACTGAAAGGGTTACGTATGTGTGATATACAGGCTGTTAGTGACATCGTAACGAAAACTTTGAGGGATGAATCAAACCATGATTCTGAGATGATATCAAGTGGAATTTTCCGTCCCAAAAGTATGGAACTTTTCATGAATGTTCAGACTGAAAATTCCACTTGATATCAACTCAGATTATTATGTTTTATTCGAGCCGTGGGTCCCGGTTTACTAACCCAAACACCCGTACCAGCAGTGGGACTTAGGTATGTAAGTAAGTAGATTATTCATGTTTATGTTACGACATAATATATTTACTATGTTGTATACGAGATAGATGACTTACGTAATTAAAGGCAATGGGGTAACTTTTTAGAAGAATGACTGGAAGAGATTGCTACTTAGCAATAAGGCCGTCCATTATACTCTTCTCTAATTGTCTTGTTATGTGTTTATGTGTTTCCTCTGTATGTCATGAGAGCAAGCTACAGAGGCTGCAGAGAATCGCAAGGAGTGGAAATTTGTTATTCGAGCCCTACATTGCAACAGGGGATAAAATGGTTAGAAGAAGAAGAAGAATAAAGTATTTGTTATGTTGTTCTCTCTCTCTCTCTCTCTATTTAAGAGCTGCGCTCTTGTCGGTGGAGTAACCGCCATTGCTCTCTTCTTCCCGCCAAAACCTTCACCTCCCGATACGACACGACCTGCACCTTGCATGTTATGTTAAGGTGTATTTATTTTTGGACATTAATGCCAGAAATTGTTCATCTCCGAACTTTTCTTGTTGCTGTGTAAATAAATTCTAAAAAATCACTTTATAAAATGTCACGTGTTTTCATTCTATAACGCTCAAACGCTTAAATAGACTATCGAAACGAATGATTTTAGCAGTCTATAAATAAATTGAACGTGGTTTGATATTTCAAGGACCTGTCTGAACTGCAATTATTCAAATTGTTACAAGTCAAATGTACGTTTTAAAATCTAGGCAAAGAAAATTGTCATGACATACTTTCCTGATAACTTTTAAACCTAGCTATAAACGTATTTCTGCTATATTGCAATATATTATTGTTGTGCCGCACTCGAAACGTAAATAGAACATGAAAAGTTGTAACAAATTGATTGTTGATAATTCTGATTGCACTGAGGTTTGATAGCGTTTATTGCTTAAGAATCTAACACTACACTTTATAATTGGATATAAATTGCATCGTATTTTCTAGATACCTACCACACAAACATAATATATTATATTATATACAAACTTACGCACATTATTCCATTGGGTTGGGCCAGGCAGAGCCGGTCGTCAACATACGAACTGATAGCGGATTTCGCATTTGAATAACCTATAACCACATACTATGTCTTATACATAATTATTAAACATATTACCAAAGAAGATGATATATATTAATTCGTTATATATTAATTACTTATATGTATAAAACCAGGTATGTATAGTATGTTTTGTTTTTCTTTTCCTACTCTATAAACTTTAAGTACTTTAAGTAGGTATGTATGTCCCTTTTCAGTCCGTGCAGTTAGCAATTCCACAAGTGGGGAAGGGTATCAAGATGCGAAAACCAACAAAAGAATGTGGCGAGTAATTGTTAAACTATGCAAATGAACGAAGTCCAAGTCTCAGCTTCGAGATAAAAAGTCGCACGTTTAGGTACGCTCTGTGCGATAAGGTTGCATGTTAATTAGTAGGGCTTTAGTTGAACAGAACTTAGGTATTTTATTAGTGCAAATTGTTGTGGCAACAGGGTAAGGGTGCAGTAGTTGTTTGCGAGTGTAATATTTAAAGGCGATGAATAAAACTGCGATGATCTTTCGTGCTTTTTTTTGACGTGACTTATTGTAGATTTGCCGCAGATGGCATTAACTACTTGGCCGGACAAATGGGGAGCGCTGAAGGCTCTCACCTGGTACAACGTTTAAGACAACAGGCCTGAAGGTGTCCAGTTGGGCGCGAACTTCGGCTCAGGGCATCGTCTGAGAGGAAAAATATTTAAAAGAATTAATCGACCCTATGGTGTCGCAAGCTGGTTGGCGCCCTCTATGAGTAATCGGGTCGTCGATCTTTAGTGCGAATGCTCATCACTGCTATGCACGTCACAGTGAAGAAATAAATCATCGATACACTATGCTTCGATGTATGTTCTTGCGATGTGTTAACATCGCGAAAATACTAAATTACGATTCAGAATACTGGGATACTCTATTGATCGCCTTTAGGTACTACACTCGTTGTTTGCACATGTTCACATATCAGGCTATTAGCTAGTGAACTCTTAAAACATTCGGAGAATACATGATTGGTGTCTTAATGTCACTGAATCCAATTATGCGTTTCAGTTCAAGTTTGCCCCCTTTTTTATGGAACTTAAACATAGCTGGCGAGGAATGGATATCACATATCACTGCCTAACCCTTCGGAGATACAGGCGTAATGCTATTTATGTTACATTTATGTAGTCAACAAACTAGTAAACTCTTGAAATGTAACCTAATCGTAAATGGTCACGACCTGAAAACTGTGTTCAAGATTTGAAATATTTAAATTTGATTTGACCTGTCTCCTGCAAATCAACAACTTACATAATATCTCACTTTGTCGCGATCTGTCTAGTTATATCGTACGGGTTAAGAGCTTTTGGGTAATTTAGATTTATTGAATAAAAAGGTAAGTTTAGTCACAATTAGATACATCATTTCTATGCTTTGTCTAAGAGTGACGCAATATCGCTCTGCCGCATACCGCTCACTTAATGTTTTATTTTTCATGCAATTTATAGTAAAATGTTGCCATAGCCTTATTTATACAAAACAGATTTTCTTAAGCATATTTACCATTGAGAAGAGACAGATAATTTCAGTCTGCCGTCAGTAATAAGCGGGTAGATTACCAACATAACAAATGCTAAGTGTCTAAAATGAACAAACATAAAATGCGTGCATTTTAAGTCACGATTTGCGCTAGCCCACGGAATTATCTCAATTTTGCAGTTAATTTATTTATTTAATAGCTTTTGGTACATGAGACAAGATAACATATATTAGCTTCATAGACTTAGGGAGAAAAGTACCTTTTAAAATATATCATACCACGTCAAAAGAAGTATTTTTTTGTTTTGCATTTGTCATCTCATTTGTCATTTCTATTTTTCTTGAATTTTGTAATGAATTTAGCTACAGTATAAAATGGGCGGTCTTATTGCTCTGAAGCAATTTCTTTCAGGCAACTACTACCAGGAATCAGCCATAAAAAAACTTGGATTCAATATCCTGTAGATAGGACGAAACCTTTGCCCAGTAATGAGTTATAATATGGTGTTTATATTTATACTTATAAAAAACGTTTATACAGATTGGTAAAGAAGGATTATAATATACTCATCTGCTCCATTACTATGTACCTCTTTACTATTCTTTAAACACATGCGATTTGTTTATTTTTATAATAGCGGTCTGTAACGTCCTCCGTGGTCTAGTGGTTGAGCGTTGGGTTCACGATCCGAAGGTCCCGGGTTCGAATCCCAGTGGGGACATTTCACAAAAATCACTTTGTCATCCCTAGTTTGGTTAGGACAATACAGGCTGATCACCTGATTGTCCGACAGTAAGACGATCCGTGCTTCGGAAGGCACGTTAAGCCGTTGGTCCCGGTTACTACTTACTGATGTAAGCACGTAGTCGTTACATGAGTCATGTCAGGGGCCTTTGGCGGCTCAATAGTAACCCTGACACCAGGGTTGATGAGGTTGGTAATCCACTTCACAATCCACACGATAGAAGAAGAAAGTGGTCTGTACTCAAAATGTTATCTCGATTGCATATAGAACATACATTTTCAATTCTTCAGGTTACGTAAGCGGACCGCGTGAAAAACGTGATGATGTTTGCCATGTTTGCCATGTACTTAGTTAAGAGACTTTTTGTAATTATTTCTTTTTATTTTGGTGCAATAAAGTGTATTTGTATTGTATTGTATTGATGTTAGGGAGATGATGATGATTATAACTTAGTCCCAGATGGCATTAGCTACGAGTATTAGGACGTTTTTGTAAAATACATTATAACAATGCCTTATAAGTGAATACATAAATGGAAAAGTTTTAAGATCACCTTAGTTGATGACAATGATGTTGGTTCACATGTTCCACGGTAGACATATTTTTCTAAAAAAGTCCTACTTTAGTTATCTATACAGGGAGATAATGACATTGTAACGAATACTGAGGGGGGTGATTCAGACCATGATTCTGAGTTAATAACAAGTGGAATAAAACAGTCTGAATCATCCCACAAAGTTTTCGTTACGATGTCACTAACAAGCTTTATACAGGGTGACCTAGAAGTTCAGGTTCAAAATGAAAAATTAGAAAGAGAGGCTCATTAGCTACCAGAAATACCCACATGTATGTTAGAATTTATGTATAGTTGTAATAGTATGAATCACCAACAGTGTTTGGGGACAGTGTTTGATTATTTCTGAAGTAAGGTAGAAAATCTAGAAAAAGGTACAAAATGGGTCATATCTCCTAAACCGTAAATAATTGCTGAACATACATGGGGATGTTTCTGATAGATAATGAGCCCCTCTTTCTAATTTTTCATTTTGAACCTGAACTTCTGGGCCACCCTGTATAATTATACTACTTGTGAATATATACTACTATTACTATTGATGTTCATTGTAGAAACATCCAATCAACCGAAGAAACCGCAGAAAAAAACGACTAACCATAATATTCTATGCGTAATAGTAACAAATAGGTACATTACATTTTTATTCGTATAATCTGATTATGTGAGTTACAAACGCCATTTTGCGGTCTACCGCGGCCATTTTGTAAATCGTTCTCTTGTTATAGAAATATAATATTGTACGTGTCAAATCGACAACGTCCTTGCCGTGTCAATTGTAATAAGACCACGGTAACATGATCATTAACTAACATACGCATACCTGGATATACATAAAGCTGCCTCAGGTACATGCTCTATAAATGAAACAACCATTGAAATAATAAATAATAAGTATATTGGTTACTTACTCTAAATTTCCAAAACGCACGCGTGCTCAAACACAAGTGTACACGTGTTCAAAATGGTACGTCTGCCTTCGATGCGTGCTCGAATCAAAAGAACCCCAATGAAAGACAAACACGCCTTTTTATACCCTTTCTCCTAGTGTTGCCATATGAAGGCAACACAAATTCGCACAAAATTACAGAAAACCTAACATTCGACCATCCTGACGTCGTGCATGTCCTCATGCACGTAGACAAAACGTCTAATGTTCAAACCTAACATTCGGCGGGCCAAGTGATTCCACACTCATCGAGAACAGTTACAAAGCTTCACTTAAAATCTAAAAGTACAACGACATATAATCACATTTACGGGGTGAAACATCAGCTCTTCTTTCTAATCATAATATAAAGCTATTCAAGTTGTCAATAGTTCGCAAACCCTTCCTTCTCACGAACCATTGCAAAGCAATTGAGTGTGAACCTTCTTTCTCACACTTGTAATTATCGTATACAAACCTTTCTTCTTATATACGATAATTAAAATAATCATAATATAAAGCTACTCAAGTTGTCAATAGTTCGCAAACCCTTCCTTCTCACGAACTATTGCAAAGCAATTGAGTGTGAACCTTCTTTCTCACACTTGTAACTATCGTATACAAACCTTTCCTTCTTATATACGATAATTAAAATAATCATAATATTACAAAGCTATTCAAGTTGGCAACAGTTCGCAAACCTTTCTTTCTCACGAACTATTGCAAAGCAATTGAGTGTGAACCTTCTTTCTCACACTTGTAACTATCGTATACAAACCCTTCCTTCTTATATACGATAATTAAAATATTAATCATAATATTATAAAGCTATTCAAGTTGGCAATAGTTCGCAAACCCTTCTTTCTCACGAACCATTGCAAAGCAATTGAGTGTGAACCTTCTTTCTCACACTTGTAACTATCGTATACAAACCCTTCCTTCTTATATACGATAATTAAAATAATCATAACATTATAAAGCTATTCAAGTTGGCAATAGTTCGCAAACCCTTCTTTCTCACGAACTATTGCAAAGAAATTGAGTGTGAACCTTCTTTCTCACACTTGTAACTATCGTATACAAACCCTTCCTTCTTATATACGATAATTAAAATAATTGTGAACCCTCCTCACAAAATTGAAAGTCACCTTAACTAAATAGCTATGAGCCCTCCTTCTCAAGCTATTACTAAATACACATCTTACAGTTTCATCCAACAAACAGTACCTCTACTTACTTTCTTTTGATTGTATATAATAATGACACAATCAGTCATCTTCATCACTACTTTCTTTATCATCATTAACGTGAATCCAGGGTGACATTCGATTTGTTAAATGAAGTAGTCATCAATCCCAACAAATTCAAACTCAAAAATATGTTTATTCAGTAGGTAACATTGTTACACTTTGAATCGTCAATTTTTACATCTTTAAGGGATTCCCGAACTGACAATAAAGTATAATTTTGCGTTTCGCATACTATTTCGTTCAACATAGGATTAATTTCCGCATCCATCTGAAGTCCAAACATTACCTCAGTCCGTCCCGTTGTCTTCCGACGGGTGTTGTTCATGCCCCATTGGACTCTACCTATCTTGTCATCCCAGACGTTCTTGTCAAAATTAAGATTTTGCGCAGTTAACGACCCTAACATCGTGCGATTACACTGCTCTACTTGTCCATTGGACCTAGGACTTGCAACTGCGTTCAACACGTGTCTAATACCTTTATCCGAGCAAAACGTTTGAACACGTACGATGTGAAGAAAGTACCGCGGTCGCTAATAATTCGATCTGGGTTTCTGAACGTATAGAAAATATCTTCTAATTCTCGAGTTGTTGTAACTGTTTTTGGTATTTCTGACTGGCCTGATAAATTTAAATTTCGTAAAGGCATCTACGACTACCAATAGGTAAGAGTTTTCCTCTCTTTGATCGCACAAAAAGGTCCAAGGTGATTGATGTACAGGGTGTGAAAAGGCACCTCGACTTTTCGTTTACGTGGAATAGGCCCTCATTTGAATTAGTTTTCTGTTATGTACTTTAACCCATCTGCATCAATATCAAAGGTAAGAAATTCCCGAATGCGACCCAGTTCACTATCACCTAATTGAAGAGTCTACAACCTGTCCCCCTCATTGATTGACATAACCGTCGGGTAAAGACCAGCGTCAATTTCCATTGAACTAAGATCCTCAATTGGGTTCCGAAATAGAAGGTCCACGTGCGACATTTTCGTGCCAGCACGATATTCAAAAAGCAAAAACAGCCACCAGCGGGCAATACGTCTAACCAAATCGCGTTTGGAAAGCATGGAGCGCAACGCACTACAATCGGTCATGATTTTGAAATTCTGACCCAGAAGATAAACCCGAAACTTTTGAGCGAACTTACTACCTATAGCAAGAGTCTCAAGTTTATAAACCTTTTCTCTTCTGGAGATGTCTGGCGACTATAGTACGCTACGGGATGGTAGGTGTCGTTTCCATTACGTCGCTGCATCAATATTCCACTGGCGCCCACTTCACTGGCGTCAGTGTGCAACTGTGTTTCGGCGGTCGGGTCGTAAATGGCTAAGATTGGCCTATCTATCAGACTACTCTTGAGATCAACAAATGCGGCTTCTTGTTCCTCAGTCCAACACCATTCCACATCCTTCTTGAGCAACTTATTCAACGGATGTGATAAAGACGCGTAACTCCTTATAAATTTTCCGAAAATATCCTACTAGTCCCAGAAATTGGCGGACGGAATGTGGACTGGTGGGACGAGGAACATCAAACACTGACTGTGTCTTTTTGTCAGCCGGCCGCACCCCAGCAGCGCTAATATCATAACCCAAATAGTTAATAATTCTGCTGTAAGAAATTACATTTTGCCAAATTCAGAGTTAGGCTTGCCTTTTCTATCAACTGTAAAGCCCTTTCTTACCTATCCAAACACTCTTCTACATCCTTTTCGTAAGTTAATACGTCATCGATGTAAGCAGTAGCTTCTGAGAACCTAGCGGAAACCAATACCTCATTCATCAGCCTTTGAAATACAGCTGGTTCGTTAGCCAACCCAAACGGCATACGATTAAATTCATATTGGTCGTCTGGGGTGATAAAGAAAGTTAAGGGTTTCGATTCTTCTGCAATAGGCACCTGGTAGTATCCAGATGCCAGATCCAAAGTTATAAAGTAGGCCTGCCCCACTAATCGAGCAATCTCGTCTTCAATCACTGCCATCAGGTACCTTATCTTAACTGTCATTGAATTCAGAAACCTATAATCAACACAGAGCCTTTGTTTACCGTCCTTCTTACGAACCAACATAATTGGACTCGCATATTCCGATACAATTTCTCGTACAATCCCCGCATTCATCATCTCACCAACCATTTCTCTTACTTGTTGTCGTTCCTTGTGCGACAATATGTAAGGCCGGTAAACCACAGGACGCTCAATATTCAATTCAATTTTCATTTCAGTCATATTTGTACATCCCAACTCCTCTAATGATTGCGCGAAGCAATGCTTGTATTCGTTCAAAATGTTAAAATAGACGTCGTTTATGTGGCTCTTCAAGCGTTTTTGCTAAAGTTAACATCTTTAGGCTCTATACCTAAATGCTCGCCAACGAGGTCTGTGGGTGATGTACAAATATGATTGACAATCTGAACTCTATTTCATCTACCTATAATATCACCTTCATCAATATAACAAAAGCTGACAATGGGGTAATATGAACAAAGAGCTGACCTTCCTCTACTTTGTATAACCCGCCGGCTATCGTGAATTCTCGGTTTGGCTTCCCCACGACTCTTCCGCTAAGCCTAACATATCAATTAATCACAACATCAGTACGAGCTCTGATAATCGCCTCTCCACTCAATCTTGCGCATGAAGCGGAGACGACCTTTACACTCGCAGTATCACCACTACCACCGTTAGCAAAAGGGAATTCATCATCATAATAAAACCTCAATTCGTTGGCATTCTTGAATACCAGCACCTGCTTCTGTTAGGTGAAGGACTGTCCTACTAATATCGGACAATTGAGCAGATTACTGTCAACCACGTGACACAAAACATCCGCACTAACACCGTCGATGCATAAATTAACCTGTGTCCTGCCCATGGACAAAATAAAATTACTACCAAAACTTTTAATGGAGTCGGGGGTTGATCACAAGTCTACCCGAAAATCAGTGTCGTTGTTTGTTTTATGAGCGAAATTTCGCTACCGAAATCTATAAACGATATCATAGAGGTGTCATTTACCCTAACTGTATTGAAATATTTTGAGCCCGACTTAGAGGTAAGTATGCGCATGATTTTAGGAATGTTACCTAGATTATCACGGTTTTCAAAAAAAAAGGGACTCTGCAAGTTTCCATTTTATGACCGAACCTACGACATCCTGTACATTGGACCAGAGGTTTGGGGCATTTAAGATACGGGTAACCTTTTTCCCTACAGTTAAAACAAAATAATTTGTAACTTGAATTTTTTTGAAGTCTTAACTGATTTATCCCTATTGTCATTATTACTTCCCGCTGTGGATTCAGTCGACTACTTTGTTTTATTAAAATGAAAGCGATCGGGCGGCGGTTGGTTCTCCTTATTACTCATCAGAAAATGGAGTTGATCAGGCTGCGTACATCGTAACGCTTATCGCCGGATCTAATTATCTTGTCACTTAATCCGTGGATAATGCAGTCCACGGCTCGTTTCCCTTCGATGTCACACCGGTTCACGATGGCTAATTCTTCATAATAATAAACCTCTAGCGGTTCACCAAACCTACTCTTTCGCCTAAGCGTATCCTCCAGGGATTGGCCATAATCATGTTCAAAAGGAAATGCGTCTAACCACTTTTGCTGCCATTCTGCCCAGCTGTACAAAATAGAATTGAAGCTTTCATACCAAACTTTGGCCAACTCCTGCAGTTTCTGCATTGCGAAGTGGATAACGGTTGTTCTCATCCCATCCGTAAACAGTGGCACACTCATTAACTTTCTTTAACCAAGTATCAATCTTTTGACTTTTCGATGAGGGTCCAAATTCGGGTAACATGGTTCATAATACTACTGGAAGGATGTGATGTGGCGACTGCTGTCGGATTAGGTTAAGATCTTAAGTTAACTAATGATTCAACAATATTAAGAACATCTTTAGATGAAAATGTAGGGCTATCTGGCCTTTCTATTCCCTTAGCTGCCGACGAACGTCGCACCTCCTGCCCTTCGCCGCGACGTCGTTGGCTGTGTCGCTCGTTGTGCCGACGCGTGAAGCGACGTCTCTCTCCGGCTGCACTCCCGGCTCTCTCTCCGGCTGCGCTCCCGGCTCGGCTCGGCTCGGCTCGGCTCGGCTCGGCTCGGCTCGGCTCGGCTCGGCTCGGCTCGTCTCGGCTCGTTTCGGCTCGTCTCGGCTCGTCTCGGCTCGGCTCGGCTCGTCTCGGCTCGTCTCGGCTCATCTCGGCTCATCTCGGCTCGTCTCGGCTCGGCTCGGCTCGGCTCGGCTCGGCTCGTCTCGGCTCGTCTCGGCTCGTCAGTCGTCTTCGTGGAACGATCTCGTCTTCAAGAGGCATAATCTGGAACTCGAAAACATTGGAACATGTAAATATTCTTCAGATAACCCTATATGTATATATTTATACAGATATATTTCCAAAGTAAAATATCTCAAAAACGGTGTATCCTGATTAACAAATATGGATACGATCCCACTTCTGAAATGTAATAAGACCACGGTAACATGATCATTAACTAACATACGCATACCTGGATATACATAAAGCTGCCTCAGGTACATGCTCTATAAATGAAACAACCATTGAAATAATAAATAATAAGTATATTGGTTACTTACTCTAAATTTCCAAAACGCACGCGTGCTCAAACACAAGTGTACACGTGTTCAAAATGGTACGTCTGCCTTCGATGCGTGCTCGAATCAAAAGAACCCCAATGAAAGACAAACACGCCTTTTTATACCCTTTCTCCTAGTGTTGCCATATGAAGGCAACACAAATTCGCACAAAATTACAGAAAACCTAACACAATGTCAAAATGAGAAAATTTGATAATCAATAATGTTGTCTCTGGACATGATAAAATTATGACCTACTTTACTTACTTATGTTAAAACGCGATTTTTGCCCCAGTTTTTTGTATAATTATAGCTTTGTTTTGTTGCAGCAGTTATTATCTAAAATGACGCATCCAGTTGCATGTCATTCGTGACATGATTCAGTCTTAATGTCATTATTGTCATGCTGTTTTACATTGATGTACAATATGTTACTACAATTTCAAAAGCTATTAACGAATACGTTATTATTGAAGTGTGTCAGGATCGAAGTAAATGAATTCTATAGTCTCTGCTTATCCCGGTGGGAAATAGGTGTGAGTTTATGTATGTATGTAAAAGCTATTACTATGAACAAATCTAAGTAGGTAAGTAAAGACTTATGTTTATTGTCGTACATAAGTAGCTTACATGCACTGCTAAGTTAAGACAATTTAAATATTATCTAGCTCTATTTATTTCAATATTAATTTAGCGACTACCTTTCCAGCTATGATAATTTGGTACATTTTATTTATTAATACCAAAACTATAGGTACACAGTACCAACTTTATCTGGCGGCCATTGAGCATAGCCTTTGCGGGAATATATTGCTGAAAGTGTATAAATTAATGAAATTACATACCAGTGGGTTGTGCGGGAAAAAGGTTTTGTTCTTGTCTTAGACCATGTATTGAAAAAGTACTTTTTTTGAAAGAAAGAAAGAAATGAATTTATTAATAGGGGAAGCCACAGCACCAAATAAAAAACATAAAAATTAACTCAGTAGGAACCGCCACAAAATGACAGAAACGTATTTTTTCTCTGAGTATACGTATATTTACCATATCATTTCAAATTTCAACACTGGCTTAGAGTGAGTTTAATACATACAACTATTATTATTCAGACCACTTCATTACCTGTAAAAAGCATTCACTTTCAGGGCACCAGTTCAGAACACGTCCAATGTATTATTTTACCCCATAAATGCCATTCTACGTGAATTTAGCTACTTTTTAATTATTCGTTGTGACCCAAAAACGTTAACCTGTTTACAATCTCTTGCGTGATTTGTTTAAGTATGTCGTCAGTTCTGTAATACAATGACGCCCTTAAACAAAGGATTATGTGCGCTGATTGAAATCACTTTACGCCGGCATTTTTACTAAAATTTTAGTGAAGGATTCAGTATGACACAAAAAGAATTAGAGCTGTCCTAAACAAGAAGCTGTGCATTATGGCACAGGAGCAGATCCAATGGAGAAAGATTATGTACAGAGACTACCCTCAGCAGTGAGAGGTAAGATAGAAAATAAAGAAAAATAATTGGGCCAGAAAATTAAAGAAAGAACGGACACGAACGCAAGGCACAGATCGTTGAGCTGACACAAACCCGAAGAAAATATCTGATACGATACAAAGGTAAACAGCCCATTCAAGAAATTAAAAAAAGTTAAAATCCACGCCAAGAGCAAAACTGGTCCAAACTAGACAGGAATGTCGATTAAAAATGGCTACCACATTTCGATACATGAAACACTCTATAAATAACGTCTTCCGGCCATCAACAAGGTTACGTCCGATGCTAACCAGACAAGCCCTAACGGTTCCGAGTTGACATTTAGAAACCGTCAGCTTCTTCGACACAATTAGCCGTGTCCATCAGTTAAGACGATTTTTAGTCCACGATAGCCGTATTTCCATGGTAACCGGCGACCACACACGACCCGATTGCCGGACCTCAGTAAGGAGGAATATGCAAATGAAGCCCTTTGGTTATTCATCGTGTATATTTTAGGTTTTGTTTTGCAAGATTAATCGAATGTACCACACAGTTTCAATTACAATTCGTGAGTTTTCGTTGAACAAGACTGGATATTCGAATATTTGTTTTGCCTTAGGGCGGTTGAGTTTAATTGTGAACTTCGTGTAGCAAACCGAAAGGTGACTTGGACTATCAATATAATAAGCAAAAAGTAAAGCGGTTTATTTTGAGCGGATAAAAAGTGACACAATGCAAAGGTCAGTGTCACTTTGCATCGATTAAAGTAATACATTTTTGCACGCTTTTAATTTAAGTCGGGTCATAGTTCAATGTCTGAGGCAAAACTGTCGGTTGGTACTGATGCCATCAATAATGAATATACATATATTATACACATACTTACTGTATATTATATTATTGTCTTCTATAGCTAAAGGTTTATATGGATATCAGCAATTTTATTGCGTAAAGTATTGGTAAATTGATAATTACCCCACAGATCAATATAATATTAACATAGTATGTTGGAAATACTAATAACGTTTGAATTAACCACTAATAGTTGTTCCATTACATGTAATTCTAAAAGGTATGAGTCAGCCTTACATTATTTTCAAGGGAATCTAGTAAATGATTATTTGAATCATGCGACAAATAGGTAGAGTTTATAGTTGATGGATATAGTCACATTATACTTATTACTATTTGTTTCATAGATGATCTAGTACAAGAGTGAATAATGATAGAACATTTACTAATGTTCTATCAAATTCGTCTCCTTTCATTATTCGTTTGTGAATCCGTCGAATTTGCTTAATGTACGAGTCCAATTACATTGTGCAAGATAGCACAACTTTTTTATAGAATTGTACCTTTTTGATATAGTTTTTTATTCTTTTATTGTGTTTGTTTTTGATATTCACTTTGTCTTTTGTCTTCTTCTAAAATATATTGCTGTTTGCACGAGAACCAGTTTATTACAGGTAGGTCGCTAATAAAAATTATACCTACATCACACGAATGTGCCCAATTCAGAATTTGTCCAAGCCCGAACTTGTAAATCTAATATGACATTTTGTACCATAAGGTTACAACAATGCAATTCAAAAGCCCCTACTTGCGTTTACTAAATTTTATTGATCTACGTCACCCTGATAGTAAACTTCGGTCTCAAGTTAAGTCCTAAAACGACAGCGTGGTACAGCATTGGCGCGCGCGCACCCACGATCCACTTCTCTCGATATCGGGAAGACAATTATCTGTTCGTAGCTGCGATAAATCGATACTCGCTGACCGTTAGACGGTGTATCTGATCCTGTATCCTGTGACATATTGTGGAGGGAACCCATCGGGATTATGGTTTGTCACGACAAGAGTTTCGTCCTGAGGTGTACTGTTATTTGAAAATCTTGTACTTTATAAAGATAATCCATATTAACGGTGTACTTTTAGTGTACAAACTGATCGAGCAGTTTGTTGGTTCGTGTATCTGTACTTATAGAAATACAGCGGAGTATTACCATAAGCTTTAAGGTAATAGAGATTACGACCTCCGTGGTCCAGTGACTAGGCGTTGGGCTCACTATCCGGTAGTCCACGGTTCGAACATTGATGGAGATATGTCACAAAAATGGCTTTGTGATTCCTAGTTTGGTTAGGAGGAAAGCAAGATGGTCGGATGCTTCGGAGGGCGTGTTAAACAGACGGTCTCTGCTACTATTTCCTTAACCAAGTATCTAAGTAAGTAGTCGTTATATGAGCCATGTCTGGGGACTTTGTCCGCTTAATAGCAGGTAACCCTGATATGTTGATGAGATCGGTCACTGATCTTACAACCCACAAGAGAGAAGAAGCATGAATAGAGATAAATCATTACCTATATCAAGCAAGTCGTAGAAGTGTATTTTCGACTCGTCTTATTCTTTTTTTGAAGCTAAGTTATCCAATCCAACTAACAACAAAATGCCAATCCGTTGCAGGTTTAACTCTGTCAACTTCTGCTGCTAACCCCAATAGGGTTACGGATGTGTGTACAGGATTACCTGAGACATTGTGTGTGGGTTACCTATAGGGAGTTATAGCCGTAGTTTGTCACGACAAGATCGTGTTACGTTAGTCTTGAACTGTGCTGTAATTCGATATCTATCCGATTCCCGAGGCGTATTGGAAATTCTATGTATATTGTAGAAAAACACTCAGACTGTCTTTTAAACATGAACCATTTTGGCTTTTGCGGTCTTCTTCTTCTATCGTGTGGGTTGTGAGGTGGATTTCCAACCCCATCAACCCTGGTGTCAGGGTTACTATTAAGCCACCAAAGACCCCTGACATGACTCATGTAACGATTACTGATTTACATCAGTAAGTATTAACCGGGACCAACGGCTTAACGTGCCTTGCGAAGCTCGGATCATCTTACTTTTTGGACAATCAGGTGATCAGCCTGTAATGTCCTAACCAAACTAGGGGTTACAAAGTGATTTTCGCGATGTTTCCCCATCGGGATTTGAACCCGGGACCTCCAGATCGTGAGCCCAACGCTCAAACCACTGGACCACAGAGGCCGTTAAGCTTTAGCTTTTGGGGTGAGAAGACTCCAAATATACTAAATTATTTTGGTGACATTATAGAAATGAGTGCGGGTTAGTGGAGGTGTTTGAGCTGGCACGGGACCAACGGCTTAACGCGCACAAAACAACACAAAAGCACAAAACAACTGGAGCAGCGAGGTGGAGTATGCTTCATACCTCGTTTGGTTGATTGATGGGAAACCTGTACCCTGCAGCGGGACGTATATAGGCTGTTTATTTATATAACAAATGGGTCTATATGAAGCGATATGATTATGGGCCATATCTCACTAAGACGCTCATTTTGGTGTGTTGTTGGTGGGTTGATATCAACTGCATGCCTACATTTTGCCAATGGTTTCAAGAAAACATACAGGGTATTAGTGACATCGTAACGAATACAGAGGGGGATGGCTCAGACCATGATTCTGAGTTGATATCAAGTGGAATTTTCTGTCGCATGAGTACGGAACTGAAAATAATTAAAAATAATAAATAATACAAGAATATATTCGTACTGTTACAACATATTTTTATATCACGCAATATTCTACAATCTAATAGCGGATCTCGCATAACTGATACAATTTCTTCGTATGTTTTTTACGACCAGCGATGTAATAAACATAATTCAATATGCGTTTATATTCTTGTCGCATTATATAACGGTTTGTCAATCGCTTTTTGCTTACATCTAAATTATGCTAGTACTTGCATTTCTAGTCTTTATCAATCTGCAATGCCTATCCATTTAAGGACATCTGAATGAGTTATCTCTATATGTCCATGGGGTATCTATAAAGTGATCACGTACGTGATACGCCCTGTTCAAGTATCCAGGACGTTGCGTTGTCTTCTAAGAAAAAATGTGTGAGTGTTGATTATGAAATTATTGTACGGTTATTGACAGTGGTCAATGAATTGTGATGCGTGGTTTTGAATATGAATTGCCTTAAATTAAAAAGAAAAATCTCTACGTCTATGTTACTTTGGGAGCGAATAAAAAAAAAACAGAGGGCGTCTGGGGTGTTTGAAAAAAAAAATATTTTAAGACACTAAAAAAATATATTATTTTACAACACAGAACAGAAAGCATACGGAAAATAATAATAAAAAAGAACACTAAGATTAAAAATTCTTTGAAAAAGAAATACAAACCAAAATCATAATAAAAAAATAATAACAGTATTTATAAATGCAACGCACTGACGGCCCGATCATCTACCCTGATTTGTTTTTCGTTTGCCCGATTTATCGATCCAAAAAGATTTGTTTTTTCTCGGACGCCATATTAACCAAGACCACCCCGTCTTTTGTGACACAGATATCTAATTTAATCTGTATAATTCCAACGAATTTCACAATTTAGCATTAGATTAAAGCCCATTGACAGCGACTGAACAAGTTTGGAATATTTACGATTGTTTATTCCAGTATTTACTCTGATATTCACAAAGATTCTTGCAAGGAAACAAATTACGGAATTATCTGTATGATCGATAGGCGTCTGTGTGCTAATTCACCGCGAGCGAATTCGCAGCTATCGACAAATTATCACCGTTCGTATTCAAATTATCGCAATTCCATCGGAATACAGCATTCCGAATACTGCCACCGTATAAACGAACTGACCAGAAGTATAAAAAGTATAAATATACAGTACTGTAACTGCAGTCTCTCTCTCTTTATTTAAGAGCTGCGCTCTTGTCGGTGGAGTAATCTCCCGCCAAAACCTTCACCTCCTGATATGACACGACCTGCACCTTCTCTTTTATTTGTTTCATAAATGTTCTCCTAGGTCTATTCCTTCCTCTCTTCCCTTCAATTTTTCCTTCTATAATGTTTGTTGTAACTGGAGGAGAGGAGAGGAGTAAATATTTCATTGCACAGGAAGAGCAACTTATGGAAATTATTGAAATAGTACCAAAGTATTTAAGTATAAGTGGAATGCAATGTTATGGTAAAACCCAATCAAATAGGAATTCGGATGTATTTTGTAGTAAGTAGGTAAGTATCTCATTGAACTTGAACATCAATGCCATGCTAGTTCAAAAATAATTTTTAAAACCTTTGAGATGTATCAAGTGGTGTATTATTTCTTTTTATTTTGGTGCAATAAAGTGTATTTGTATTGTATTGTATTGTGGCTTTGCCTTAAAATCTCCAATTGACTTGAATTCTCTCACACAGAACTCCTGATTCCTGATAAGCTTTATAAGTAACTGCATCTAAATCTTTTTCATTAAAAAGTATTCACAATAGTCTTTTTGACTTTTTTTCCGTCATTCGCTTACAAAGTACTTATTTGAATTTTTTCAACGTTTTACAGCGTTCCTAACCTATAAACTATCACCTTGGTCTGACAGAAAGCTCGGTGAGAGCACTTAGTTTATCTTGCGATTGATGTCTTTTGACTACCCCAATCGGGATATAGTCGAAAGCTTTTGTTATGTTATGTTATGTAACAGCGTAGGGGTAAGTGCGGCAGTTTCTGAAGAGCTGCCATACTGCATGTTTATATCAAAACAGGAACATGTTACATATATGACAAGCGTACGTGCACTGGCAACAGTGGCATACGCCTTAATAGTGCAGCTATAGGACTATTTGCTTCTGATTGCATGCTAGTTACCGCTTTCATTGGTTACTTGCGTAAGAAATCATAAAAAGTACTCTTTATTTAGTAGTAAAAACATCGGAGTTGAATCAAAATATTGTCAAACTTTCAGTACGGTAAATACATAAAACATTAAATAGCCTATCTAAATTTAGTCCCACTGCTCGGTATAGGCCTGGCTTCCTCCCTCCTCTTTTTTCTAGATATAATGAAATATTTCTTTTAGAAACAAAAAAGAAATTATTTATCATTAAAGGACGACACACAAAACAACAATACAAAAACATCAGACTAAAAATATAATATAATACCTCCGTGGACCAGTGGTTGAGCGTTGGATCCGGAGGTCCTGGGTTCGCTTCCCGGTGGAGACATATCACAAAAATTACTTTGTGGTCCCTAGTTTGGTTAGGACATTACTAGCTGATCACCAGATTGTCCGAAAGCAAGAAGGCACGTTAAGCCGTTGGTCCCGGTTACTACTTACTGATGTAAGTAAGTAGTCGTTACATGAGGCATGTCAGGGTCCTTTGGCGGCTCAATAGTAATCCTGACACCAGGGTTGATGAGGTTCGTACTCCACTTTACAACCCACACGATGGAAGAAGACTCTCAAAACAAATGAATCTTTAAACATACTGTCGTTTTTATTCCCGCTTTCTACGGTCTGTCGATTTGCCTCGTCTTGTAAGTTACTACCAATCAAGAAACGAACAACTTTTATGCTGTGCAATGTTATATAAATTCTGCGTAGTAGATTCTTTATTATATTAAAGTATGTAGCAGAAACAGACAGTAGCTAAATTGAAGTAGACGGGTCCGTACGGCTATCGGCCTCGAGTTAATAAATTAAACGTAATCCATTACGGATTACGGAAACATGGCCGCGGCGCCGCCGGCGCACTTTTGATCTACGCTTTTAGAATGTCACTATCAATATTTTTTTTTATTTCTTTATTTATTTGTCAATTTTATCGAATATCCGATAAAAGATTTTATTGTTTATTTATAAATACGACTTAGGTCTCTGCTTGTGTGTAGGTATATTAAATAAATGTAGTGTAGATTTAATTCTTACTCCTCTGCGGTATTAAGATTTAAGTTCACCTGACACAGATTTTTTCAAACTTACAAGGAGACTCCGACTAGTAGTTTTTAATTTACATACTCTTAACCTAATAAAATTATTTGAAGACTGACTATTTAGTAACATAATTAAACATTATATAATAATATACATTTGTATAATAATGTTTCCTAAGACTTTTTCAACTTTCTTTTGAGAAATAATTAAGCGGGTAAAGTACTTATTTGTGTTTCTTTCATGCGAGTAGCAGCGTTGAGAACTCTCGCTAAGTTTATATACAGAATACTAGATAAAAAATTGCCGCGTTGTTACAAAACGAGGACTAAAGGTAATGCCAGGTTTAAAATCTTTAAAATATATACCGCGCCACGAAAGAAGTACACGGATTTTAATGGAACTAATTGACAAGTCATGATAATACTAAGCAGAATCAGCGACACTAGAGTTGCAGCCGCGGGACTTCTTTCGTGACTTTATTTTAAACCTGGTATTATCTTTAGACTTCCTTTTGTAATGAGGCGGGTAATAAACTTAGATATGTCTCAGGTTGAAACCTCTCATCTCTTCCACTTTCCTTACATTTTTACGAGCTTTAAGACTAAGTACTGGAATCCAGACCAACTCACCTTTTGTAGGTGGTTATTAGATTATTTTACAACTGCAAATTTTGAGGCAAAAATACTAGCATTCCTAGTACATGCGAGGAAAATAATTAAATTTCATAAAAATAAATCGCTTTAGGGGTTTTGTTCTGTCTAGCTTGATTAGCTGCTAGTCCTATAAAGGCGAGAACTATTTATGAATATCAGTTTTATGTAACTAGTATCTTGTTCATGATATTTTTCATTTAATTATATTTTAAGGTGGTCCCTCACAGATGCTAGCTGTGACCTGTAGTAGCAGTAAATTTTACAGTCATCACAATATCATATCTTTAGAACCCTGTCGCTCTAACACTGTTGACATTTATTGAGACTTACAGTGAAATTTTCTAATAAAGTTAATGTGATATGGTTACAAATTGTTACATATTTAGTGCTCGTAACCGTACACAATAGATTATACACAAAACAAACAGTTTAGATTCTTCAGATTCAGCGTTGTACAGGTTTAAGGTGATAATTATCTATTCAGAAACATGTATAGAAATAATTATTGCTTGATATTTGGATCACATTATGTATAGAATTGCGTTGCTACCTATATGATGCTTCTCTTTATTTTGATCAAAATAATAATGGGTAGAAGATATATTATGCCTAAGTGTAATAAAATGGGTGTCATTATTTATACCCAATAATCATTTGTCTGTTATCCATGAAATTAGTTTTAAACGAAGAAAAATACACGTATACAGTGCCATCTATATTGTTTTTGAGGAATATAGCCTGCAAACTCCCCCATTGTTTGAGGGTAGGCCTGTGCCCAGCAGTGGAACATATGAAAGTTGTTTATGTATGTTTGACATACTTACATACCCACTTATTTTGTACAATATTGACTATATAGGACCTAACTACATTACTGCCTACAGCTTTAGCTGTTTAATGTATTGTCGGCCTTTTGCCTTCCGGCTTAAATCAGATAATCCTCACATTGATACATTTAATCAGCATAATTATGCGAAGTGTCGAGTAAAAAACCTTCTATTCACTTAATCCTACTTAACCTTCGCTTTATCGATTTGAAACAATAATACGAGACGCACATGTAATTATATTTAGCATAAAATATAGATAAGCGAAAACTCGGTCTGTTTTTTCCGGGGTGGTAGAAAGATGAATGGGTTGTCAATTTTTTGTACTAAATGAATGGGTTGTCAATGCTTTGTTTAGCGTAGAATGAAACGCAGACTGCGGTAAGCTATTCCAGACTATAGTTGTTATTCTAGAGCCAAACTTTCTGCTAAAATAATAATTCATCATAATAAAAACATCCAGTAACAAAATTTCCCTTCAAGCGTCCAAAAGCCGACCGGAAATAAGCCAGCCCTTTCGTTTGATAAATGCTTAAATAATTAACGTTGCCACTTTTCCGAAAAGCGAAAAGGTCAAGTATGAGTGGCGAATACTGAATGTAATATAACAATGAATCAGCACCCTAATGACTGAACGCTTTTTCGGAAGTCGTTCTACCCACGCAATGGACTGGACTGGACACCTTGACATTGCTTGTATAGCAATTAACATACACATAAGATCAAGCCTATTTTCCGTTGGGGTAGAAAAGAAAAGACCAGAAAGGTTGTGAGAAGCTGCAGTAGTTTTAGGCGGATGAGCCGTTCGTTCGGGATAAAATGACAATTCAAAGTGTAACCATGTACTTAATGAATAAAGACATTGGAGCTAATTCCTGCAAACACCATCTAATTTTATTTTAAGTTCTATCTGTCATTTTCTTATCCGTATAAAAGGAAAGGGACGGGTAATCAACAAGCATAAAATTTATGGAACACACGTCAATTTTAAGCACCAATCTAAAACAACCGTCTAAAATTTTTGCATTGGCCAATAACCCAATAGAATTATGTTGTCAGCACACGTCAAACGGTTTGCATACCAGCGGGATACCTTTTGAATCGCCCAGGTTATTCATTCATTTACTCATTCTTCCTAAAATTAAGAGCTGTCAATGATCCGTCCCTTTCCTTTTCGGCGGATAAGAAAATTACAGGTATAACTTAAAGTAAAATTAGGAGATGTCTGCAGGAATCGGGGCCATTTCTGAATTTTGCATTTTAACTACGGAATTCCTCTTAGTACGATTCTGACACACTTTCACTTCTTCCACTCTCTCTCTTCTTCATCAAAGCCGTCATGAATACTCGCCGGTTTAAAGTACTCTTGACTTCATCTTTTTTGAAAACATCCTGGATTTGAATTCAGTAGATACGCCCAAGCTTTCCTCCTCCAACACTACCACACACACCTGTATCATAAATAACAATTTATTCATAAAAAAAATACTTTGTTCAATACCACCTCAATAATAGAAATAACGTCTTGTGTATAGTTAAATAATAAAATAATATGAAAGCCGAGAATTTCAATTGTCGTTTATTGTTGAATAAATACTTTATAACTACTTTACAGGTTTCAATAACCGGGGTCGACGGTCCTACATGAGTTTATGTTTTTCAAGTCACGGAAGAGCAGAATACAAACTCTGCCTAACAATCATTCATTAATACCTACCCTATTTTGATGTAATTTCATGTAGATTTGCCGCAAATGGCATTAACTACTTGACTTAGAAAATAGCTACGAATAAAAAAAGTCCTTGTTTCGTATATAGACTACAAAAAACGATAAAACCCCCACAAAACCAATTGCTCGGTTTGATCAAGGGGGAGAGCTCGCTCAGTAACAAAGTGCTTAACTTTGTTAATCAGATTCAATCAATAAGCGCTACTTCTCCTTATAGGATAAAACTTTGGAAAGGAAAATGTCCCCAAACATCAGTTTTTCACAAGATTATACTAACAGAGACAACTAACGTACATAGTAAACTATTTAGAACAGGCGTTAACTAAAGGATAATTACAAGTCTCCATTTAATAGCGGCTAAGTTATTTACCCTTTTACAGTCATAAAAATTAAGTAAAGTAAGTAAAAGTAAATAAGTCACTTGTGTCACAAAGAAAGATTTCGCTATTTTTTTTGCATCTTAAAAACTTTAGAATAAAACAGATCTCTCAGATCGAACATATCTTACTACGAAGGAGGCGCCACCACGAACAACATTCTTTTTTAGGTTTGGTGATGTAAATCAAGTTAGCCCCAAGCTCGAATTAGTACACGATGGAGAGTGTCCCTTCTATACTTAGTAGGTATTACTGTTTAGTGTATTCCTTTGGTCCAGCGCAGAAACGCGAAGATAACACACACATTTACTTATTACAATTTAAAAGACAGCCAAGCACTTATAATGCGTCATGATCGCGTGCTATGCCAAACTCTACGACACGAAGGTCCATATCGTTCGACGCTATCAACGGCATAGCGACTCAAATAAAAACTATGAAACTTCATAAACTAGGCGCCAAATACACGATTACTATGTAATATTCTATGAATCAGCCTGAAGACCCTTTTTCATTAGGACACCTTGAGTACTCCACCAGCGTCGAAATTATTCGAGATTCGGTTGCCAGTAACAAATCAGTTGAGCAACCGTGGTGGTACCATATAATGGTGTCCTAAGAAAGCGACAATATATATATATCGAGGGTTGAAAGGCAAATGGGTTTAAGCGACATTTTGTGAACTTTACAGGAGAGCCATTTAAAGTTTTATTTTTTCGAAAAAAATTCATATAAAAAAAACTACTGAATCAAAAGTGTTCAAAATGCTAAGAATTATTTTAAATTAAACGTTGCACAATTCTGTATTTATTTGGTTCGAAAAACACATCAGTTATAGATTTTAGAAGTCGCTTAATACAAAATGCCTCAATTGAACTAAATTACAGTTGAAGGAAAAACGGTTGATATCCACTAGAGCCAAATATTGGCTAAAAGCAAAATGCTTTAAGAGACCTCTCACTTATTAGTTTGACTAAAGCTAAATGAGTTAAACGACTTCTTAAAAAAAGAAGACTAGAGGCAAATCAGCTTAACCTCCATAAAAGGTTATATGACAGGGAAGGAAAATATCTTAAGTAACCATCCGCTACTAATTTCAATTGTATGAAATCCAAATATTAGTAAGATCGGAAATAAAGTCGGTCCTTAAGCCGTTTTTCCTGGGACAGATTTTAGTCGGGTAAGGCATTTACAGATATTTGTACCTTACAATATTAGGAAAAATCACGGCGGATATAATGAGTAAATCGATTTCAATAAGAAACAGGATCTAGAATTTAACCATAAAGATTGTTACACATGCTTAATTCGACTTTTTAAGTATATGGTAAACCGCGTATGATGGCGGATGACAGATGACTGTCACCAACTGAATGCGGGCAATAAAAGAAACAAATAGCTTTGAAAAAGTCTTAATATGCTTATACTCTGTGCTGAGTTTAATCTCACTATCACAACCTGTTTCCGATTTACTGAAAAATTTAAGACCACGTGGCTGGATGCAAGTTCCAAGCACTGGCTCCTACTAGATGGTACGCAGTACTAGGACAGACTGCAGTGAAGTACTGATTGCTCTCATATTAAGAGGCGGCCAGGGGTGGATAGATCAGCGACTTGTTTGATCAAAATTTCTGTTACATTTGCGCCTAAGACCTCCACTTCGAGCTGGCCATAAGATACCGTCGAAGTTGACAAACAATAACAGAACTCGATCATGCTTTTAAAGCCGAGATACGTCGGACATCGCAGCAGACACATCTGTCGATGAGATAATATAGATGATAATAATAATAAATAGATGGTGTTCCTTTGCCGAGCATTTTTATAGCTGTGCTCTGCTCTACCGAAGTTATTGGTTGGTAAACCAGACCGCAAAACTAAGATTGGTGCGATGGTTCTAACGTGAAAATCAGCTCGTGGGGAACTACAGGCGGGCTTTTCTGTCACCATATGTCTCAAAAACAAATGCCAGGTGGAATAAGCTTGTGAAATTCAGCTCTATGCTGATTCCTATCAATCCAGTTCCGGTAGATTTTCGACAGGTTCAAGACTGTTTTCGGCCACAAACTTTTGAAGAGAGTTTCAATCTACAGCAAGGAAAAGACCCAACGCCTCACTGATCAGAAAGACTTATTAGCAGCGCTTTGGACACATTTTAACGATGTCTTAAATCCCAATAGTAATACCAGTGACTTGTTTGTTACAACATATCGGTCGAGTTTGTTACAACAAGGTCGGAGGTTTCGCTTAAGATCTAGCGGCACCCCCGACCTTTGAAGAACTTCTTACCGCGCTAAGAAGGATGACGAATACCAACACATCAAAAATACCATCTGAACTGTATAATATGCCTACACATTAATAACTGGTTATACAAACTCATCCTGAAGATATGGGAGTCAGCTGCTGGAATGATTTTAGCCTTCTTCCTCTTTGCGAGTCGATGGCGATCGATATTAAATTTTAGCCTTAACGTTATTCTATCCCGTGATGCAGAAAAGGTACTTCCGGAAACTCAATGATGACTTTGCCCGGACAGAGATATGGGGGTACGGTTTTGTTATTAAACAGATTCAGGTCAAAAGGCTTGAACAACATCGGCCTTTGTTGTGTTGCGTGAGGCTTCACGCGGCTTGTGGATTGCTCTAAAGAAAACAGATTGTCCCGAAAAGTTATGACTTATCCTGATACGACAATATCATGACGACATGATGACGACAGTTTGATTTAGAAGTAACTTTTCAGAGCTATTCGTCGTTACCTACGGCGCGAAACAAGGCTATTTCATAACACATGGACCCATGGTTCCTAGTCTATTATCTTTATATATCGCTTCTGTATCACGCATAAGTGGGATACTCTGTGGAATTGTTATTTATAGCTTAATTGAAATTAAGGCTAAAATGAATAAGATCATTTTTGATCTCTCACGTCTCACATCTATGCGTCAGTTAACCAAACTTGCCGAGGAATGGCCGATTCAATTAAGTCACACACCAGAATATTTATAGTTTTGTGCAAAACCCTTTTAAAATAACCATCCAGAGGATGCTCCGGGGATGTAGGTTCTTCCAATGTTGCTTTAAAGGGCGCTGAGCTGGAGGAAGTTTCAAAATTAAAATATTTGGGTTCTCAAATATGAAATGACTCCAAAGTCATCGGAGTTGCCAGCCCGGATAACAGGTGCGGTGGCAGCCTTTGGAAAACTTAAAATATTAGTGTACAAAGTCTCAGCGGCGTACTTGATACGTAACACTTTAAATGTCTAAGGTCCATCCTACGCATAAAGCGGCAAGATGGTTTTCCAATAACAGAAGTATTACGTCGTTCTGGCATATTCGGAATAGAAGCTCTCATCATAAAACATGAACTACGATGGTGCGGTCACGTCATGCGAATGGATGACAGAAAGGTTTTCTACTTCGAGGTGTCTAGAAGGAACTGTAAACAAGGTGGACAATACCTGCGGTACAAAGACTCAAGCTTACTCAAGCGCAACCATGTGGCTTTCAACATGCCAACTGATAGTTGGGATGAGTGTGTCTGAACCTGGAATAGCGCGTGATATAGTCCTCGAAAATCTTAGTCCAAGACGCCTAATACGGAAACCTCAACGGAAACCTTCCTACAATTACACGGTAAACTCGGCTGGCCAGCTTGATTGTATGCCATGTGACCAGATCTTCAATTCGAAGTTCGGTTCCGCTAGCCACGTCAAAGTCTACCACAACAACGACTTGGGATAGACACAAATAGAAGTCACCATCAACGGATACGGCTTGGGTGACATGATGACACGCACACTCCCGGTCTTCCCAATCGTAATTTTTAGCTGTGTGAACCGCCCAACCAGGACCTGCCCATACTTATTTTGATATGTTGAAGTGATGCGGGCACAAGGTTTCATACAAAATTGCGATGACTGAAATGTTAACATTATTTCTTTTTTGTTTTGGAAAAACGTTTTAAGTCTTTTCAAAAGAAAATGATAGTTGTTTTATACGACAAAAAATTAAAAAAAATGTAGCATAAATAGCTGAAGTCAAATTCTATGAATATTTTCGGTAAAGGCAAAACAGTTCAAGTGCCAATTTTACTTTTAAACTGTCGAAGGCAAAACGGTTGA
This sequence comes from Pectinophora gossypiella, assembly GCF_024362695.1. Lineage (NCBI taxonomy): Eukaryota > Metazoa > Arthropoda > Insecta > Lepidoptera > Gelechiidae > Pectinophora > Pectinophora gossypiella. Next base: position 12,220,074 of record NC_065410.1, read on the forward strand.
AACGACAATATTTATAAAATCTGGATTAAAGCAAAAAGATTTAAGCGCCAAATCTATTTTCGTTTCGTCTAAGGACAAATGATTTAACCGACTTATCTATAACAAAACACTGTCAGGGAAAACGCTTCAACAGACTTCGAATCATGAAAATGAAAAGACATAACAGCTTATGTGACCGACTCATATCCCGGAATACGACTGATATGCCACCCGCCTAGAATTTTGTGCATTTTTTTGTCGGTTAAAACACGGGTTTTTAAAAATGTACCCAAAGTGCTAATTGGCTGAAGCGCCAAAAAGTAGCTTCGATTGATCTGAAACCAAGATCAGTCGACGCGGAAAAAATCGCTGATTCCTAATATATATATAAGTCAATTTCGCCCAAAATGTCGCTTAAACCCATTTGCCTTTCAACCCTCGATATATATATTTATTTATTTCTGATACTAAAAGAAATATATAATAATATAATATATATATTATGAATTAAAAGACGCCACACAGTAACAATACAATAACATCAGACATAAAACTTACATGAAATGGAAATTATGCTGGATTTCCTATTGAGATAGGGCCGTAAAGTTTTATTACTTGAAGGTTCGAAATTAGAATTTAGGCTGACCACTATTGATCGAACAGACCTTGGTTCGAAGGCTAGGTGGTCTAGGCTATGAAATTATTGTAAATATTCTAAAGGGGTTGATAGCATCTGAGATAAGTAAGTACCCCAGTACTTTATTGCTAAAATAATTCGTCCAGTAGGCAAAGTGAACTTGGTCACGGAACCGCCTGTAGGGTTACGTATATTTTATTATGATTTAAGTACACGTACTTCAAAATGCTTATCTAAAAAAGGTTTAAAAAATCTTAATGTTGTTATGCCACTGTTGTGTTGTTCTTGTTTTATGTTGTTGTTCTGTTAGAAATAAGAAACAATCTTTTTAACCGACTTAAAACAGGAGGTTCTCAATTCGGTTGAACTAAACTAATCAAATAAATCGACTTAGAAGTTCCATTCTCGTAGCAGAATTCAATTTCCTACCATGCAATGGGTTTTCATTTTGTACGTTTTATAGTATTGTCGATTGAAGTTGTATACACGGCTATGTAAGAAAGGTATGTAGATTGACAAAGGAGTTGGATTTGCATAGCATTGATCGGTTAACAACTGACCAGTACCGTAAGCAGGTCAGTGACTCTAAATCAATACTTTCAAAGCATTCTATATAAATGCTACGTATAACAAAAGTTATGTATAAGCAAAAAGACGACAGACGTTTTCAATAAAATATCTATTATACCCACGGCTTTCGCTTATTAAAGTAACTTTTAACACTTGTTTCTAAATTATGTTATGTTCTGATACAAAATACGTCCAAAATATTGACTAAATGCTCTTTTCTTTTCAAAATTTGTGGCAAAAGTTACTTTCATCTGTCTATCCATGGTTTTTCTTCACTTTCTAAAGTAAAGGTACTTACTTACCTACTAGATAGATTAGAATATAGAAAACGGCCGTTAGAGTTTAAATTAAAAAAAAAATAATCTGGATTAAAAAGGCATCATCGAAGCAATCCATCCATAATATTCTCTTTTTGTTTTGGATATTTTTTTTTGTCTGTGTACTTATTGATTTCCGTGTGGTTTCTGTCCTGTGTTAAATGTAATGTACCTGTCTGTCTGTGTCTGTGATGTCCGGAAGTAATAAATGTTTCTTTCTTTCTATAAAAGCAAAATTGCTGTTTGACATTTGTTTGCATTGCGCACTTACTTTTATGTGCGCAAATGTCAAATTGCAACATTCCTTTCGTAGATGAAATACTTCGATGTGGTCTTTTTAGCCCCCAGAACGTACTTATACAAAAAGGATCAGTTACCCAAGAGCAGTATGAGAAATATTAATTTATTGTTTCTCCTTTCGCTTAATTTTAATCAAAATGTACTTACTTAAATCATACTAATAATCATACGCGACTTTGGCGGGAATTTCTGTAGTAAGTACTTACAAATAATAAAAAAAAATAGATAAAAAATTCTACTAAATTGATATTGCCTGACGATATCAACTATTTCCAAAGGACTATAGGTGAATTCCATGAAAACTGTGTAACACGTGTTAGTCATTTTTATTGATCGTCTACAGTTAAACCGTGTCATGTCCATTTAGTGAGGTCCTACTGAAGGGCAATGTCAATCAATATGGTGATGTGATGAGTGGGTGTAGACAAACATGTCTAGGTAACAATATTTGAGTAAGGATATTACAATGAAGACGATACTATTTTACTGAGAAAGTAAAAGTTAAGGAGGATATTTGAAAAGTTTCTAACATACTCTGTAATAATGCCTTCTCATGAATACCTAACTAACCTAATAACGGCCTCCGTGGTCCAGTGGTTGAGCATTGGACTCACGACCCGGGGGCCTCAGGTTCGAATCCCGGTGGGGACATATCACATAAATCACTTTGTGATCTCTAGTTTGGTTACGACATTACAGGCTGATTACCTGATTGTCCGAAAGTAAGATGATCCGTGCTTTGGAAGGCACGTTAAGCCGTTGGTCCCGGTTACTATTTATTGATGTAAGTGAGTAATCGTTACATGAGCCATATCAGGCGCCTTTGATGAGGCTTGTATTCCACCTCACAACCCACACGATAAGAAGAAGATAAATACCTAATACCTGAGATATTAGCAGGTATATTATTGGTTCCTAAAATAAGAAGGACAATTCATACGCTACCTACTAATTATTTATTTTTTAAATAATTATAGATTTAGTGTGGGAAGAATTATGATCTTTTATCTTCAACTGTGTGGCCAAGTAGTAATTCTACAAGTCACGTCAAGCGTTATGAAAAAGAATGCATAAAATAATTGTCTATGCATATTATAAAATATCATCGTAATAATACCAAATAAAGTCTAACATTTAACTTGGTTATACAATGTACAAAATGTATTTGTATTAGGCAATATAAAAATTATTACAAGTATAGCCTTCGTAATATCTTTTCAACTCTATTTTACGTGATGCTATTGAAATAGGTAATACTTCGATAATGTTATAAAATTGTGTAGACGTTTTTCATCGCTATTTAAATATTGTTATAGAAATAGATTGATAGACCCCACGTTTTATTTCGACATTGGACTATATTTTAGTGAATATATTGATTCATTGAATGTTCTATACATTTTATTTTGTATTTTATTCGTTAATAAATAGTGAAGCAAGTAAAATGAAGTTACTGGTTCCATCTTAACGTAGCATTTTTATTTCCTTTAAGTCTTTTTGAAGTTTCTTTATAAAAGTATTTCGCAAATAGAGTTCAATATTTTTTTTGATAATAGTGAGAAGTGCATAATATTTAATGCGGATTTTTTCGCAAATTCGGTAAGGCTGCTTTCTCACGACGCAATCGGATATAAAAATATGCGATTTTCAGGCAGGTCAGCCGTACAGATGTTTGCTTATTTTGACGATGTCATTATATTAATTCTATAAAGTTTCTTAGACATGCTTTGGCGTTTGTAAAAGTACCACAAGGTTTTCATCTACCCTGTACTCAAATCATCATATATATATATATATATATTATGTTCGGATATCGCAGGAATTGCGTCGCCTCTTACGGATGCACAGTGATTAAATGTAGCGAGGTAGATAATCCACGATAAAACAACAATCTAAAATGTAATATATCAAATAGTGATTCTGAAGTCGATTTTTGTCAGCAATTAGGCCGAGTAAAGGGTAGTTGTACTGACCCAATTTTGTAAATTAATGTAACAGAATGTTTAGTGTAATAGTTGAGTAGTTAGCGTGTGGAAGCTTACGTGTACAAATTAAAAGGTATATTATACAGTACGATATTAAGAGTTCCTTTCTCTTTTTAGGCTAGTCGTGTAATATAAGCAGAATCTACCTGTAGCGACGACGTGTACGCTATCGACAAGATACGGACTATAGTTTGTTTATGTTACCGTGATATTGTATGAAAAGGTTGATGAATGTGGACGAAGCAAGAGAAGTCTGTCAAAACTGAGACAAATGCAATTCAATATCCTGTGTTTATTTGGGAAATATGCGTGAGTTCGTGTATGATACGTTTGATAGCTGCAAAGTAACTAATTTTTATGCCCGAATGCACAACAAAGCACAGCAAAGGAGGTGGTTACACGTGTGTCAATTCCTTTTTAATGCTCTAGCGACCAAACCTATGATTTTAATGACTGTTACTGTTAAAGAGAAAATGGATAATGGGACTTGAAGCCGCAGCTCTTGTCAAGCCGGGTCGAGCGTGTTAACCATTACACCACCTGGTCCTCTTCCTGTCCATGCGTAAGTAAAGACTCAATAAGCCGCGGGTTTAAGTCGCATCCGAGCCAGATTTTTTTTCCCTTAAAAATTTCGCTTTATGAGTTTCCTAACGGATACGTGCTATAAAAACAAAAATCATTTATTCTTACTGTTTCTTTCTTATCAGGCGGCAGGCAGTCTATTTCTGTACTGCTGTCATAAGTATGAACTATGTTTGAGGAACTGAATATCGTACAGTGTAATATACTTTTTAAACTGCATTTGATAGCGTGTGAACAGCGTCATGTAAACATTAGATCGATATTTTTATTGCCCTGATAAATCGAATGCCTTTTACTGCGGATGGCATGGGAACCAATTTGACCCGAGGAAAAGTTTTATGACGATAAGTTTAATTAATATCTTTCTTGTGATCTATATAGGTACTATGCTGGTCTGCCGGGGCTGCATGACAACCGCGCCGCGCGCTACGCAAATTATATTTAGCGCTTCGACCAATAGCCGTTTGACGTCCATCTACGTAGATAGCATACGTATCGTTTATTAGTCCAAGCGCTCGATATAATTTGCCCCGCGCGCGGCGCGGTTGTCATGCTGACTAGGCTGGAAGGGGATAAAAAACATAGAACACGTTCAGCTGCTTGTCTTCCCTTGCATATCATAAAAGCCGACAGAGGGATTGTGTTTTTTCTAACATGATTGACAATTGGAACGTGTACTTATTTCAAGATAAATTATGAAATACTGATTACTAAATAAAGACAAATCTTTAACTAACGAAAAACAATTTATTTATCCTATTTAACTTATTTATGAATTTTAATCAAGGAAAACGTAATAATAAGTCCGAAATGTTATCACGTTTTTCTATGACGTCACAGTGTGCTTTTTCATACAATTTCTATAGTAATTTCGTGTTCCTCGTCACCATAAGGTTCATCATATTCATCTCAAGACTTCGTATCAACAGTGACTTCAAGTTGTTTTTGGTTATTTATGGCTCTGGCCACCCTGAAGAAGATGAAAAATGCTTTAAAAATAATGTTCTCTAAAGCAATATCTAATTGTTATCTCTTGGCCTTGAAATGAAGATTTAAAATAACATAATAAGTTATTTCTTTAATAATAATTAAACACAGGTTGTATAATAAATGGCATGTCAGATTACCGATGCTACAAAATTAATCTCTTTTTTTTGGCAATCATTATCATAATCGTTTGCGATAATAATCGGTTGCCAAGTTGTGTTAATTTATAATTTATATTATTATGTATCAATTGGTGTTTATAATAATACCATAATGATTTATACTTATGAAAAACAAATTGGAAGATTACATATTTACATATATTTTTTTTATATTTATTTATTTTGTACTATTCAGAGGCGGAGGACAGGAGTCCTAGTATGGTTTTGTAACAGACTACTCTGGGCGCCATCCCATTTGCGTCAGACAGAGTTCTGCAGAGCTTCCGCTCTGCAGTACTCTGTCTGACAAGGCAAGAGGGAACAGTGGTTTCCCTCTCTGTCAGAACTATTTAGAGGTGGAGGACAGGAGTCCTAGTACGGCTTTGAAATATACTACTCTGGGCGCCATACCAATCTCGTCAGACAAAGTACTGCGGGGCCGAAGGCAAGAGGGAAACCACTGCCCTATTTTTCCCTAAAAAGTAGCATGGAAAATGCTCCACCGACAAGAGCGTGGCTCTTAAATTGATGATGATGACATATTTACACACATAAACAGCTTATTGTACGTCCCAATGCTGGTAACAGATCTCCTATTAATCAACCAGACGGGATGAGTGAGATGTGTGCTGGTTGGTGAAGGGAGGTTTATCTCAAAATCTAATCTCGGGTCGAAATGCCGGGATTGCTGAGTAAATTCCTGGAATAGTATAGTAGCAATCGCTCATACCGTCTGCGATAAATAGGTACATAAAAAACAGTAATATCGACACATAAAAGAACTGCAATTACTAAGTTCTACGAGTACTTTAGAAAAACGTAGGTAAGTCTCGCTGTATCGGGCACGGCACCGCCAAGTAAGTGCAAAGACATAAAATTAGGTCCAACCTATAAATCCAGACACGTGTCCAGTTCGAATTCAGCCACTTATCTGTTATCAGCACAAATCTTAGCAATCAAGAGAAACCAGTTGTATTTCTTTAATGAGTCAGAGCGCTAACGATTTTCCGTCACTACAACAATCGACCATGAATAATGGAAAGCACGTACATTCGTAAAGTTGCCCTAGATCTGAGTCTGTGAGATTAGTGAGCTCGTTATGACCACTAGGATTTCGTGTAGGAATTTAAGACGCACTAAAGAACAATATATACATTTTATATATAGAAGATGGGAGCCATCGGTAAGGAAATGCAGGACGGAAGGGGCAAGTCACAGGGACTGTCACCTAGAACCTGACAGAGGGCAGCAGTAACTGTCAGAACTATTTAGAGGTGGTGGACATGAGTCCTAGTACGGCTTTGAAATAGACTACTCTGGGCGCCATCCCAATCGCGTCAGGCAAAGTACTGCGGGGCGGAAGGCAAGAGGGAAACCACTGCCCTATTTTTCCCTAAAAAAGTAGCACGGAGAATGCTACACTGACAAAAGCGTAATCTTTATTACTTGACGAGGTGGATATCGAATGAGGTTGAACGAAAAGCGGTTGTTAAACGTAGCACAGGGAATGCGCAGAACAGGTTGACTGTCAAGCATCTCTTACTCATGATGGACACGACAGCGCAGCAAACTTCCTGAAGCGTGATATACTCAGTAATATGTTATGAATAGGGAAACGAGCGTTCTACAACCATCATTCAATATCTCCTTGCCCTATTACCTTCTTACAATGGAAAGTCATCTGACAATCACGAAGAACCGACTGACATAGGCCATTTGCCTTTTTACCTATATACCTATAAGGGCAATATTGAAAATAAACAGGTGAGTTTTCCATATTATTGTTGTAAGGGATAATATTACGCTTGGTGAACCTCAGGACTACCTCAATTCCCCAATTTTATATGTCAATAATGAAACTTGAGCAGAAATCTTTATTGGTATGTAACTTTTATTACAATTATTTAATTAAGTACTTTAATATGATCTTTGATGCATTCCAGTGTTATATTTCTATGGTAAAGCGAAGTACAAGTTCATAAAGATGACATTTATTCACCACCGAGGCAGAATCGACTGTGACATTTAAGTTTCCATAAAGTTTAAGTTATTGCATTTTACACAGCTGGACTGAAATAGGATAGCTGTATTTCTAAAGCTCAATTGGAAATATAATATTATCGCGCTAACGTAATAGGTATATATGTACTACTTAAATATTGTAATGGTTTTAAAAATCATAAAATTTAAAGGACCAAAATAATACTTAATTTTGAAAATACTACTTTGTAGTGCATTTTTTCGACGAAACAAGAGACATCCGTTTACCTAATCTGAAGTTCTGAGAGATCCGGTTTTTTACAGAAGAAAATAATGTATAGCTAGGTATTATATAAAAAATCGTAGCGTACCGAAAATAAAGCGAACTGTTACAAATTAAATCACATCTGCTAAAAATGGCACACGAAATTAAATTGTAAATCAATCCGTGTTATTTTATTTTTTTGACCTCTCTGTCCTCTGATTTCGGACACGAGAATATCTACATTGTTTTAGGTAAATATATTCCATATTCAAAGCTGACTGAGCCCAGATGGGAATGACTTTATACATACATAAGATCACGCCTATTTTCCGTTGGGGGTAGGCAAAGACCACGGAATTCAACTTACTACGATCTTGACACACCACTTTCGTTTCTTCTACTCTCACCAAAGACTTCATGCATGCTCGCTGGTTTAGAGTACTCTTTTCCTGGCCTTTCTTTAAACATCTTGGATCTGATCTCGGTTTGTTTGCCTAGGTCTTTCTGTTCTGACCCTGCTATTTATATCGGTATCATAAATCTCTTTATGAGTAAGTTTAAGTATGAATATAATATGTCAAAATATGTGATCGATAATAAGTATGTTCGATAATAAAATCTAACAATATCAGTACCAAAATTGTTACTTAGACTATTCTTCAATGTCGCTTCAAAGTTTGTGATGTGACAATACAATTTAGTTTATTTCTTCGCTAAACTTAATTAGAATTATTAAGGTTGTATGGCGTTGAAAAAGAGGCCAAAGGACCAAATCTAACTAATCTTTATTACGTCAAAACACGTCATTCCAACATCCTCATGACTGTAAACTATTTTAGGAAACAATTTTTCCAAATCACTAAAAATACCGATTATGTTCTTGTAAACAGTGATTGTACAAAACACTCGTCACTCACATTCATTTATAAGATTCAGCTTCGCATCTATTATAACATTATGTCATAAAACGGGTTTTAAATAATAATGACGTAGACGGAGTAGACGAGTGGCATTCTACAAGTTTTTTCTTCTATCCCAGACGAAGCTGGGAACAAAAATCTCATTTCATTGAGTAAATTCACTTAATTATATTTAACTCGCACGTTAGTAGCGTTTCGTGAACGCCGGCCAGTCGCCATTACAGACGTAACTGGCTTTGTTGAGGTGTAAGGACAGAGACATACGGACAGACAACATTATTTATTTCTTACTATTATTATCATTATTTTTTTCTTTTTTATTATTATTTTCTTATGTCTTTTGTAAATATTTCTTTTTATTTTGGTGCAATAAAGTATACAGGGTGTTAGTGATATCGTAACGAATACTGAGGGGGCTGATTTAGCTCATTATTCAGAGTTAATATCAAGTGGAATTTTTGATCGCAAAAGTATAGAATTGAAAATAATTAAAAAAATAAATAAAAAAATCATGAATTTTGCGACGAAAAATTCCACTTGATTTTAACTCAGAATCATGGTCTGAATCATAGACCTCCCTCAGTATTCCTTACGATGTCACTAACACCCAGTATTTGTATTTGTATTATTTATTTTTTATACGTATAGTATGGTATTGAGCTCTACTTTCCGCAATTCAATTCATGGATGGGTCATTATTGTGTGATCTTTTATACGTAAGTATAGTTTTGGTCCTTCGCTAACCTATTTAGTAACCATTCATCAAGTCTCAAAATTTTATTTTTCATATCTCATCACACATTTTCATTACATCCATGGTGGAAACACGCAGTACATCTGGACACGGACCTGGCGACCACAGAGGCCGAGCGATTGCAGCGTGGACGCCGCAAGCGTCATAGAAAGTTTAATAGTAATATTGACATACGGCTCCAATCCAAGTTGGTGGCGTATGTTCCATTCCCCCTTTGGGTGATTGAGGAGAGGTCTGTGCTTGTAATGGGACTTATTTAAGTTGTAGATGGCCTATATGGGTCCCGAAACTGATGATGAAAAAACAGCAAAACAGTTTTTACCATAACTGTACAATAACGTCAAAACTCGCTCGACGTAGAGGGAAAATAAGGCCACTCGCCGTAAAGAGACTCGCCGTAGCGCGAGTCGCCGTTCGGAAAGTCGCTGTCAACGCTACAATTCATCATAATAATATACTGTTCTAATATTACGCTTAAAAATCAATAAATTCTAATTTCTCACTGAATTTACGTCATTATTGCATCATTTAACAAATTGTTTATGTTACTATTTTACACTGCCATACTTTGAAATATTCTACTTATGGTTCTATAATGGTTGATTCTCTTCCAAAGGTCGTTTTGACTCCTTAAAAGTAATATGACTCCTTAATAGTTCATTATTTTTATTTCATCACATACGAGCATGTCTTTCATCAAATTGATCTGTGTGTATCATAGCATGCATACTTGTGGCTTAAACATGTCTAGACACTACGTCCATACATACATGTATTGCTATCTCATTCATAGTTATTTAAGTTAATTAATCGATTTAGTGTAGCAATTTCGCTTTTAGAGGGAGATGGAGAATTGGTTAAATATGTTCCTCTAGTTATTAAATGATGTGTTGCTGTTGCAATTTCTTCTCCTCAGCCATAACACCTTTCAAAATGACGTAAATACTTAAATGTCTAAGGCTGATTGTACCCAATATTGAACGTTCGGCTAGGCGTCTTCCTACAATGTTCGCAGTAGGTATTGGTCGTACCAACCTCGGGAAGCACTCACCTATTGCTCGGGCTACTCGCGCGATTAACGAAATAGCCCATGAAAACCCGGACACAGATTTATATCGTTCGTTGGCGGAATTCACTAATATCAGTCTAAAGTTTTTTAGTAAATAGTTTGCATACATTGTCGATTTGGATTATCTGTAATGACTATGTATAAATAAAATAAATAAATAAATAAAATAAATTCAGAAATGTTACATTGACCTTCAACAAGTTTATCTAACGATAATTACGTTGAATAAATGATTCTGATTTCTGTTTAAAAAATTGCGGCAATTCAGTAAGTTAATTTGTTTCTCCTTATCTTATTAATCCTACTTAATCCCACAGCTGGGCAAAGGCCCTTGACTCCTCTACACTTCTCGACTCTGCAGAATCTCGGGCCAATCTGTTCGATAAGCGTTGACGTCATCATTTACGTCACACCATCATTTCGGGGTTAATCTCGACCTCTGTACCCGTCTTGATGCACCCAGTGAGTAACTTATATAGAATTATGTTTTAATTATTACAGCCTCTGTAGTGTATTAGTTAGAGCATTGCGCTCACGATCTGGAGGATCGGGTTCGATTCCTGATGGGGTCACAGTCGAAAATCACTTTTTGAGACTGCCCTTGTTTGGCTAGGACAGGACATTGCAGTGAATCATCTGGTTGTACGAAAAAGTAAGATGATTACGTGCTTAAGAAGGCACGTTAAGCCGTTGGTAAGCGCTTGGCTTGGCTTGGCCCAGTAACCAACCCGCACTGAGGCAGTGTGGCTAAATAAAATTCCATCTCCGGTTGATTGAGGAGAGGCCATCCATTGCGCAGCAGTGGGACGTAGATAGACTGTTTATTTTATGTAATTTATGTATGAATTTAATGGACTTTCTTATCATACTATTTTAGGACACGTCTGTTAATAATTGTGCCTTAAATACTATCCAGCTTATTATCAATGAACAGATCTGAGTGACTCATGTACACGTAACTAGAGAGAGAGTTAAGTTAATCTAATCTATTCCCATTATCCTAAGGGTCTACAGTTTTGCTTTACTACTCCGGTCTTTTAAGACACTTGATTAACTCTCTTACAAATGGAAATTAAACGGTTTATATCATTTAGTTTTGTAAAGCCGTTAGTCTTCCTGTAATAAAATAAATTAGTGTTTTTGAACGGCCGAGTTAATACAATCATAGCTTTAAGCCCAATGCACACAGAAGCGGGATTACGACGGAACGCGTTGCGAGTTGGAGAGCGGAATTTTGATAGGAACTAAATAATAAACGACGTATAGAAGAGAAATTCCGCCCGCACCAAAACGAGCTTGGAAAGAGTTGGTTTTACCTCACCCCCTCCGAAGGGGGCTGTGAAGAAGTAAGAAAGCGCGCGCAGACTGTCTGTCTTGTACGCACGCATGATACAGTAAGAACGAAATTTTATGAAAAATAAGTAAGGTAAAACAGAACTACCACATCATCACCAGGCATATAATGCGCGCATGTTTGGTGAAAACGCCTCCGGCCAAGTAGTTAATGCCATCTGCGGCAAATCTACAATAAGTCAGGAGCGATAGAGCGACTTTGTCTGTCTGTCTCTTATGATTGCGATCGATCAAATCGGTCTAGTCTTCCCAACCTACACTGTAAAGGCATTACATACAATATTCGAGTATCTTATGATCATCATTCAATCATGCATATCGTACGGGATGTCAAATCATCTGGCTTCATCTAATGAGGGAGTAGACGAGCCATTGTATTGATAAGTAACTCGAGATATGTTGTTTAGATAGACGCAAACTGAGTTAAGATGCTTATGGAATACATACTTCAGTAGTTACTGGGGTAAGCAGAGTGTGAAGTGATATAAATAACGGTGATGCGGCTCATCACCTATCACGTTGGTGTAACAGAAAGCTCGGTGACGTGTGGGTACACAGTTCAACTTGTAATGAATGTACCCGGATACCTGGGTATGTCTATAAATAACGGTGCGGTGATCCTACCTGTCATATATATATTATTATATACCCCACACACCTATTGCCTATTTCTGTTTTAGTAATTATTATACCTACATAAAAGATATACAAAATACGCATATAAGCTATAGGTGATAGGATGGTAGGGCTGGCAGAGGAAGAATTAAAAGGACGTACATTGACAAAATTAGAAAAGGTTTAGTACAATCGTCTCAGAAATGGGCGCTCTGTCTACCCCAGTAGTAAATCATATTCGTGAATTTGCCTCCGAATGTTTCAAGTACCACCCTGTGAATACGCAAGGGTCATCGACATTGTAATACGATTTTGATGTCGAACAGAAATTGAATTTGAAAAAACTTCCTCAGTCATAAAAGCCTACCTACCTAAATTATTTAAGAATTAAAATGATTTTATAAATTATTGGGAAAATGATATCTATAGGTGAGTTAATACATGTATCAATTTAAAGATGCATTATAAATAAATCGACGACTTAATTTGTCTTCATTAACATTGCATAATCTAACGCACGTGTTAACTAAAAATAAAAACAATTATGTCTACTATTATAAATTTAATGAAACGTCACTTTTAAATAATGATCCATTTTACTACCTACATAAATCATTAGCCCAAAAAAGCCAAGAAAAGTATTTAATGCTACAAAGTTGCGTGACCTTACATTAACGAAATATGAACGCAGTCAATAAAGTTGAAGCCAATAACTTTAACGAAAATAGAATGAAAAAGGTAGGATTTGTAACCCTTCTTCATATTTAAGGCGTATGGAATCTTGTGATAGTACGGATGTGTCGGTTAACATAACGTTGTTCTCGTAGATAAGAAACAGTAAACATTCCACAGTCACTGCACTTGGCAAGTTGTCAAAACTTGATAACGACATCCATACAAAAATCACCCTTATACCATACTATTTTAAACCACATTTCAACTACAAATCACATTGCTGTCGATATTTTGAAGGCTGTAGACATGATATGAAATACCTGAGCTCGGCTTTATACAGATTTAAGAAAATGATTGGTAGGAAAGCTTGGAAATAAATGAGTTATTAAATGAATAGAACGGCTAGATAGACTGGTTCTACTGCTGCACAAGGAAACTAAAACAAAGAAACAATAAACCAGTTGCAAAGTAAATCAAAGCGCACTTACTGTTATCACGCTACAATTACGAAAGCTTGCAGTTATCAGCTCTTGCATAAAACACTTTCGCTCCAAATGTATATAGTAGCATTTATTATCCTCTAATGTCATATACACATGTTAATGTTAAGGTTTAAAGACACAAGGCACAGTTTGGAGTACACAGTCCACTTCACTGAATGTTTTTGTAGTTTTATTTTTGTTTGGTGTGCGCGCGCCGCGTGGTGGCGATACGGGCGTCCGCTGCGTGGTCGAGCCCGTGCTATACTAGACTCGACCGGCCATAGCTACCGGACTGGCGACCCCACTAGTCCCTGCTAGCCTCAACACACATGAAAACTTATAGCTCCACTATTCTTATTGCACGTTTTATTCCCTTACTTTTTGTGCCTTAAGTCTGGTTTAAAAACTCTAGAGAGGTACTTGAATTTGAAGAGACTAAAATATTTTAAATATGAATCGGTCATTTATTAAACTTAAATATTGACGCTGATTTTGAGTCGGAAAAGTTTTAACGATATTTTATATTGTACGCTTTTACTAGTTTTGATCAGATGCATGAAAATAAATAAAAGATGGAAGTTTGTTTGAAAGTTAAATAGGGACGATCTTTTCTCCGCTCCAGGGTGGGTGAAGTTGGAATGAATATTTGCTGATTCGATTTTAAGTTTGTCGGAGATTGAACGGTGTTGTGAAAAAGGCCGGATCGCGTGCGGAGGGTTGCTTCGGCCACCGCCTCGCATGTAATTACGAACGAAAGGAAGTTTCTTTCGGAACTAAGCGTGACTTACGAACCCTCCACCTTGAAACTGCGTGGGGTGGCCGAGGGGTATTTAGAATAGTTTTAAAATGACTTGATTTCTTAGAACGTTACGAAGAAAAAATACAGATGGCGCGCTTACGATGCGTTGATGTCTTTTGTATGGGATAAAGCGAGTGCGCGCGCGCCGATTTTAATTGCTTTTTATTATCATTGTTTTAAGTTCTTATTTATTGAAGTAATTTAAAAACATAGTAATAACTAAGGACTTTACCTCAGCATAAAACATATTAAGTTACGATATTATTATTTTTTTTACGATAGTGATAGTTAATTTTACGATTGATCAGAAGAAACTTATTAGAAAAAGACTTGCTTGTCAAACAATTATAGCGGTAAACATTTTGAACGTTCCCTTACTAATAAAAGGGTGTAACTTTGAAAGTCCCTCGCTCAATCAACGCATATAATTGCCTGTACCCTACTTGTCCCCAACTTGCCCCATAAATCAAAATTTGTGGCCCCATAAATTATTATGGGGAGAATCACGATGTCTACGTTGAAAAGAATTAGTGATTATTACGAAGCCATCCATTATGCCTAATAAAGCAAAGAATAAAATATTGATTAATTGCCGTAATAGGATATCGGAATTTTAAATTCACGAATTCGCAAAAAACTGATTAATTATTGAGTCGACTTTTGACGAAAAGGTTCTGTAGATTCTGTTTTAACTTTTTATTTAGTCTTCTTTTTGGTCTCGCTCGTACTTACGTGGTAAGAATGTAATTTTTGTATGGAGTTTCTGGGGTGTGCTTTTACATAACATTTAACATAAGCTCATGATTATATTACCCCGATACCGACCACGCCGGCGGGGTCGGTATCAACGCTTATCGCTATCGACTCACTAGGGTCGATTAATTCTTTCAAATATTTTTCCTCTCAAACTGGGCACCCTCAGTCCTGTTGTCTTAAACGTTGTATCGGGTAAGAACCTTCAGCGGTCCCTATTTGTCCGACCAAGTAGTTAATGCCATCTGCGGCAAATCTACAATAAGTCACGTCAAAAAAAACCTGATTATATTCCTACTTGGGGTAGTCAGAGGTACATCCATCGCATGATGAACCAAGTACCCACGCGTCACCGAGCTTTCAGTACCGTGGGTATAAAATGATCAAGTCTGTGTTAGTTCACTTTCACGTAAGATAAATTGATAATTTATTCATGCCGTGGACTGATACTTTTATAATCCTTTCCACGAACGATTTAGCTTCAACTTTATACACAAGGAACTCCAAAAAACCGCTTTGAAAATACGCAAACATTATGTAAATTGCTGACTCAAAAATAACAAAACGCTCCTCAATCGTCGAACCGAAAAATGCCGTGCCCAACCATACGAAATTTCTTGCTGAATTTATTTTTGGCTTCTGAAGTAAGAATAATTATAAAGGGTCACCTTTTTGTTATACTCGGCAACTGTCCAAAAATGATATTTTTTTATCAAACATGATATTATCTAATAAATACTTATCAATATATTAGGGAATTACTCATCGATCTCTTTTTCAACCTAGAATTTCTTGCACGAAGATTAAATGCAATTTAAAAAAAAATCGAAACGAATAGTTTTTTCTTTAAAAAAACCCCACTGATTTTTTGACCGATGATTTTGACAAAACACAAAAGCCCTTAATCCGATTTTTTATTCCACACTTGTAAAGCGACTCCACAACGCGCAGTCCACAATGGCTAATCAAAAGACCGTATCTCATTCGCAGAGTTGCCTGCCTTGCCCGACGTTACGTTATTTCGATTTCATTTGCCTGCTCGTGCGCCATTCCCGGTTTTTTTGCTCCGGCGCGCCTAGAGGTCGTGCCTTGATCCCGACTGGGTCTAGATCCAGATAAAGAAAAGAGCATCTACATTTGTGCACGTGAATAGGGATTGGATATTGAGATTCTGTACAATGGTTATTTCTGTAAATGCGATTTTATGTATTTATTGGACGATAAAGATTTGTAATGTTTATTTGTAGATAGGGGGAGTAAATAATATTGAAGGTTATAATGTTTTTGTGGCATTGGTTAAGCTGATGTTTAAGCATTTTCGTAAACTCCGCATATTTGTATGAACTTCAATCCTGATATGGCTTTTCGTAATTAAAACTCGAGTGATCGTCATCATCCCCTTAGCATTATTTCTCGGGAATGTGGGTTTTCTCACGATGTTTTCCTTCACCGCTGAGCACGTGATATAATCATTTATGATCCAAATATGAATTCGAAAACAAATTCGACAATCATTGGTTTAGGCCTGTGCTGGATTCGAACCTGCGATTTCAAAGTGAGAGGCAAGCGTTTTACCAACTGGGTTACCATGGCTTTAAAACTCGAGTGACGAAACCAATTATGATTATGATAAGTATTAAGTTAAAAATAAAATTAAAATTCAGTGTGCTGCCAACTTAGAAACGTTTAACTTAATATCATCAATTTTGTATGCAAATTATTAATTGACACCTTTTTATGATACTGTTCCTTACATGCATAATACACATCTAGTAAAATTAACATATCGATCATTTTTGATGGTGGAATGTTCTTTTAACAAATATATTAACGAATCGTAACCTCTTAGATAGAGCATTTTATCAATGGCAGTAGTTTGCAAACTCATCTAATTTCGATTTATTTTTTGTAGATATATCCGCCTTGCAACTGCTCCGGGCAGAGATTACAAATTTTAATGGAACTACTTGATAAGTCATAATAATTCTATATAGAATCTGCGACACTAGCGCCACGGCCGCGTGACTTCCTTCGTTGTGCGGACTATATTTAAAACCTGGTTTTATCTTTTGTCTTCGCTTCGTCCCTGACCATTACTTACAACGTCTAATAAAACATACAAGTATTTTACCTATATGTTTCGTTGTGTCAACGGCCTCCGTGGTCCAGTGGTTGTGCGTTGGGCTCACGATCCGGAGGTCCTGGGTTCGATTCCCGGTGGGGACATATCACAAAAATTACTTTGTGGTCCCTAGTTTGGTTAGGACATTACAGGCCGATCACCTGATTGTCCGAAAGTAAGACGATCCGTGCTTCGGAAGGCACGTTAAGCCGTTGTTCCCGGTTACTACTTACTGATGTAAGTATGTAGTCGTTATAGAGTCATGTCAGGGGCTTTTGGCGGCTCAATAGTAACCCTGACACCAGGGTTGATGATGTTGGTAATTCACCTCACAACCCACACGATAGAAGAAGAAGAAGTGTCTACCTCAGTCGAGATTATAGGCGTGAATTTAACAAAAATACTTACGACAAATCGTGGTCGCTCCAACCCATAGCTTTGTTGTTCAAGTAGAAATATGAGGGGACGTCAAACAGAACGCGATTATTCTATAGTGATGTGAAGAGTAGGTACGTACTATTCACTTTTTTAAATAATCGAGTATTGACTTTTCTGATGCAATTACTAATGCGTAACAAATTCATTGTAATATTGCATGTAAAAAACAGCCTCCATAAGTTCCACTGCTGGGCACGGCGCCTCGACGTTTCATCATGTTGCTTCACTGCAGGTTGGTGGAGAATTACAGAGAATTAATTCATAATCAAGTTTGTGTCATGAATTGACCCAATTAGAATTCAGTAATAATCCGGAACTCTGATTGATTTTATGGCAGGAGTGCAGGCATTACATCACAAATGTCAATTGCCAATAGTCGACAAAACAGATGACATCAGTCTCCCGGAAGTTTTTGTTTTGCAACGGCCCATTTATTTATTAATTAAACATAAAGCGCTTTAATCACCATGTAATTATTATTGATAATTTATTTTCTTAATCAAATTGACGTTTTCCCTTGTTGGATAATAGCTATTTCCAAGACGTACTTGCTTAGAAGCTAGTACGTACGTCAGCGTAGATGCAAAAACATAACAAGTGCCCATTTTCCTTAGCATATCGTAAAAGCCAGAGGTTTCTGTTCTTCTTATCAATAAAATTGAAAAACTTTCGATTTGGGGTTCAACAAAATCGAATTTAACAAAAAAAAAACACATTTAAATAATAAAACAAAACAGTCTCCGGGTTGGTGGAGGTGTTTGTTTACGTACAGGTAATAGCCGAGACCAATGGCTTATCGTGGCTTCCAAAGCACGAATCATCTTTCTTTTTCAGACAATCAAGTGATTGAAGCTTGCAAAGTCCTAACCAAACAAAGGACAGTCTCACAAAGTGATTTCGATGACGTCTCCATCGGGAATCGTACCCGTACCTCCAGATCGTGAGCCTAACGCTCTAACCACTAGACCACGGAGGTCGTAATACCATTCAATATTTTTCTGATGATCTTTACGAAACATAAACTAAAGGAAAGTGTTTATAATGATGTACCATTATAAATATAAGTCAGCTTCATAACGAACATCTTAAAAGTTCGTAAATTAGTGGCTGCAAGTTATCTTCTGATTACTTGTAACTATGCCCACCCCATTAGGAATCACAAGCGTAAGTTTTTGTATGAATGTAATAAAAACACTCTAAAAGTTTGAAAACATTTCTCACCAAGCGGTAAAAAGCATTTTATCATTTCTCACGTTCACACTTATATACCTAATAAGTATTTTTCGTCATAAAAATAAAATGTTACATCACTATTATCGAATAAATGGGATTCTTTCGCGGAATATTGAAATATCTCTAGGCGATGTTGAGAATCGTAAGGATTAATTCTCAAATGATGAATGTTGTTCGTAAATCTTGTTCATAATTTACTGCTTGTTAGGTGCTGGCTCTGTTTCGCCCGTGATACTATTGTAATACGGGATATTATAGATGTTGTGAGGATATTATTTATTGCGGATAGCCGGTGAATAAGTTTAATTAGGTTATTGTGCCAAATATGCGTGATATAAGATGTTACGTCATGTCTCGGTATGGTGTTGTGAATTGGGTTGTTTCTTATGTTAAAGATAAATTATAAAATTCTAATCTATACTTATAATAAATCTGTAGAGAGGTCAATTCTGTACATTAAATATTTTTTCAAAATAACTATCAGGGGGTGATAAGTGATCGATACTGATGCCAAAAATGCAATCAGTTAAATTTTTGTCTGTCTGACTGTCTGTCTGTCTGTCTGTCTGTATGTTCCTTATAGAAACAAAAACTACTGGACGGATTTTAATGAAACTTGGTACAATTATTCTTCACACTCCTGGGCAGGTTATAGTATACTTTTCATCACGCTACAATCAATAGGAGCAGAGTAGTGAAGGGAAATCCTTTTGTATGAAAAATCTAAACCACTCAAGTTAGACGTTTGAAATTTGGCATGCAGGTACGTTAGATACTGTAGAGGTGCACTAAGAAAGGAATTCCCGAAATTCCCACGGGAACGGGAATTAGCGGAAAAATCCTTTTGTATGAAAAATCTAAACCATTCAAGTTAGATGTTTGAAATTTGTCATGCAGGTACCTTAGATACCGTAGAGGTGTACTAAGAAAGGAATTCCCGAAATTCCCACGGGAACGGGAATTAGCGGGAAAATCCTTTTGTATGAAAAATCTAAACCACTCAAGTTAGACGTTTGAAATTTGGCATGCAGGTACCTTAGATACCGTAGAGGTGCACTAAGAAAGGAATTCCCAAAATTCTCACGGGAACGGGAATTAGCGGGAAATACCTTTTGTATGAAAAATCTAAACCACTCAAGTTAGACGTTTGAAATTTAGCATGCAGATACCTTAGGTACCGTGGAGGTGCACTAAGAAAGGAATTCCCGAAATTCTCACGAGAACGGGAATTAGCGGGAAAATCCTTTTGTATGAAAAATCTAAACCACTCAAGTTAGACGTTTGAAATTTGTCATGCAGGTACCTTAGGTACCGTGGAGGTGCACTAAGAAAGGAATTCCCGAAATTCCCACGGGAACTGGAATTAACGGGAAAATCCTTTTGTATGAAAAATCTAAACCATTCAAGTAAGATGTTTAAAATTTGGCACGCAGGTACCTTAGACACCGTAGAGGTGTACTAAGAAAGGAATTCCCGAAATTCCCACGGGAACGGGAATTAGCGGGAAAATCCTTTTGTATGAAAAATCTAAACCACTCAAGTTAGACGTTTGAAATTTGGCATGCAGGTACTTTAGTAAACTTAAAGCTTAGTTGCAACAGGATATTACAAAATTCCCACGGGAACGGTAGTTAGCGGGAAAAAACATTTGTATGAAAAAATCAAATCTAAATAAAAGGAGAAACTGACTGACTCAGTGACTGACATATCAACGCATAGCCTGAACGGCTAAATGTAGGCATTTGAAATTTGGAAGGGACATAGCTTAGGTACCGTAGAGGTGCACTAAGAAAGGAATTCCCGGAATTCCCACGGGAACGGAAATTAGCGGGAAAATCCTTTTGTATGAAAAATCTAAACCGCTTAAGTTAGACGCTTGAAATTTGGCATGCAGGTACCTTAGTTAACTTAAACCTTAGTTGCAACAGGATATTGCAAAATTCCCACGGAAACGGGAGTTAGCGGGAAAAAAACATTTGTATGAAAAAATCGAAACCGCGTAAGATAGATGTTTTCAATTCAATTCAATTAAATTATTTATTGCATTCCATGTAGTACAATGGGGTGTTACATAGGCATAGGAACTAAAACATGGACCCTGTAGGGCACATTGCAGCAACGTTGAAGGGAAGAGAGGAAGTGTGTATTAAAATTAAAACTCAATGAACAATCAATTAAAAAAAAATCAATTCAATCAATTGATTCAATCTAGCATGCATGCATACCTTAGTAAATATAAAGTTTATTTTTGGCTGTATTTTGAAAAATGGGAGTTATTGGGAAAAAAATTGTATGAAAATATCTAAACTGCATAAGTTAGATGCTTGAAATTTGATATGCACTCCCACACACACAAAGATCTCTCTCTTATATAACACGCCACGCGGACGAAGTCGCGGGCAAAAGCTAGTTACTAAATAAAGATAGATTTAAAACTGATGAAAAGTAATTTATTTTTCCAATTGACTTATTCGTGAATTTTATTCAAGAAAAACGTAATAATAAATCAACATTTTGTCACGTTTTCCTATGACGTCACAGTGTGCTTTTCATACAAATTCCATAGTACATCTGTTTTGACGTTTAGTAAAAAGTAACTGATTTGACTAGTTGGAAACTCTA
The DNA here is from genome assembly GCF_024362695.1 of Pectinophora gossypiella. Taxonomy (NCBI): domain Eukaryota; kingdom Metazoa; phylum Arthropoda; class Insecta; order Lepidoptera; family Gelechiidae; genus Pectinophora; species Pectinophora gossypiella. The sequence goes on from NC_065410.1 coordinate 12,241,672, forward strand.
TAAGCCTATTGTATACATATAGGGTTATTTTATGACTTCCTTGCGCGCCACTTCTTTCAGCTTTATCAAGTCCTGAAGCTGTTAGTAAATAATAATCATTGTTGGAAAATAAGTAAATTGAATTGGCTTTCACTATAGCACACTAAACAGTGTTCGCTAATGATCCTGTATTGCGAACAAACGATTTTTGATTCAGAATTATGTATGGTTACGATATGTTATACGTACATAGGTATCTCTTAAAATCATGGCATAATAACACTGATTTCTACTGTAAGAGTATATCTTCGTAATGTTCGTTAATTTTTACATCGTAATGTAAAAATTGATGATGATGATCTCCGACCGATTTCGGCCATGGCGACCACTTCGACTCCTAGTCGGCACGACGCTGATGCGCCCAAAGATGGTTTATGTAGCCTATCTTTACAGTGAACTCATGCGCATAGTGAGGGCACGAGAGCACACCGTTGTGGTAATTATAATGAATAGCGGCAGGGGGACGGGCCTTCAACTCATCACGTTTAGCGTCGGGTCTGCTGTGCGCTGTAAAAATTATCTGGTAGGTAAAGACCATATTAGTGATGCGGCATGAGACCACCTCAAGTCAAGATGTACCGTTAAGTAAATAAGTAATAGAGTGTTTGTTATTTATTTATCTACAAGAGTAACAAAACCGTTCTCTTCTCAAAGACAGTTTACAAAATGAAAACACATTTATAAATATTAATTAAGTATTATCCTTTGAACAAGGCCAATCAATTCAAAATCAAAACTGTCCTTTGAATACAAGTTAACTGTAAATGGAAGTTTGTAATTTGTTTTCTTTTTATTAGACTTTCTTTTAAAACTCGAGCTTCTGTGGAACCTTTAGGAGTTCTTAACATTAAAGTCCAAATCCTCGGATTCAATTACAAGAAATCCTCGTATCATCGTTCATTGTGGGATCCGTTATTTCAAACTTTTCTTTTTGCTTCCCCAAACAAGGCTGGTGTAGAGTGGTGTATTCTTTTTTATATTTTATTTCTTCTATCTTTTATTTCTTAGTAAAAGTAATTACGAGTCACGAATCCGTGGGCTGACGGGTGTTCAGATTAATTGAATTCTTAGGTGTGAAGAGACGAGATCGAAAAGGGGAGGTGCGAACACATTTAGATTTTGATACGGTTCAAGTTAAACCTAGTAGCGGAAATCAATATCATCATGTTCAGATAAAGTTATATAATTTATACATGTTTTTGTTTTTTTTATTATTTCGGATGCCGTTCGTCACTTTGCCAGACATAATTGTAAAAAGCGCTGGAGATTTTTGCAAAAATGATAACTTACCTAAATGTTCATTATTTTAGCGATCGTATCTAACGATATTATTATGTTTATTTATATCAACGACGGGTTAAACACTTTTATAATGTCTTTTATTTTTATTATGTTGATCAATACGAAAAATAAACTGCATGGCTCTCTTGTCATTAAGGTCAGCTGAAAGAAGTCGCTTTATTCGAGATAAAAAGCTTACCTGTACAGTCTGATCTTTGTAGAAATATAATGTAACTATAACTAATGTAACTTGTACCTTCCGTTCTTGTGTAAAATTTTCATTGTGTATGCTTGAAAAAGTAGAATTTGGTGATACCTACTATTTTACGCACTGTAATCTGCAATGTACCTAACCTGAATTCTTGCAGTAAACGTTTTTATTATTTTATTTATTTTTATTTATTTCTATCATAAACCGTAAGTCAATATTTACGTCCAAAATCGCTATATTGTCATAACTTACACCATATGTATCAACACGTTTCTAAAAGGTCCATCATCGCTCCTCACCATCGCTATGCCGCCGTCAGATCAAGTCATAAATTATACGTTTAATATCTACATAATACCATATAATACCATTACATATTACAAAACCACTAACTATGTAAGCCGCCTATAAAACATACGGAGCCGTACTTAACACTTTTATTGGCAGTCTAAACATATAATAAAAGAGTAAAAGTCTTAAGTAAAAATAAACTTTGGCGGATTACGCTTTGAGGCTACTCTACTCTAGGCTAAATTTTACGCTTATTTTTCGCTTAAATTTATTAAAAACATCATGGAAGAGAAGATGGAAAGAAAGGCGGGAAGACCAAGAAGATGTTACATCTTAAACATCTTTACATCTTCTTGGTCTTCCTGCCTTTACGGAAGGCGAACGTCGTGCCTTATAAGGAAGCCAAGGAATTGATGTCTATCAAATATAAATTCCTTGACTTCCTTATCTTACTCTTTTCTATGAGAAGAGGATGCTACATCGACAAGAGTATGGCTCTTAAATCACTGATAAAAGTGACGCTTCAAGGCTTTTAAAGGCCTTTCTTTTAGGATATCTTGGCCGTCTTCTATTTCACGTAACAATCGTATAGGCAGTTTTGTATGTTTTAAAATATAGACATTTCACCATAAAAAAGTTACTTTGCTCGTAAATACGTCGTATAGTACTAATCTATGAACTCTGCGCTTCAAAACCATTTACCAGGACCATAAAAGTATATCTTTCTAGAATATTACCACGACAAGCCATCGACAAGACAAATAACAAGTAGGTATTCGGACTTAGTATCTACTAGGCCGAGGAAATAAACTTTTTACTTACTATACTTACTAGGGTTTTATAAGCCCCAGTAGTGTTGTTGCTGGCAACACTAGTTTAAAAATATTATTATAATTAAGAATATTTTGATATGGCAATCTTATACCAAATTGAATGGCCGACGCCTCCCTCGAATGTGTAATGTTGTGCCTATAATAATTTAAATAATAAATAAATAGTAACATGTGTATGGGATTAACTGTCTGAGAACTGATATTAGGCAGATAAATTACTCAATTGTAAAACAATATTTTATGTTTTTTTTAAAGAACGTCTAGGGCTCTCTGCCGAGGTTTTTCTTGCAGCTTCTTTTCCCCGGCTATACAGTTATGAGAAGCTGCAGTAGTTTTAAGCGGACGAGACGTTCGTTATGTAAAAATTGACGATTCAAAGTGTAACTATGTTACCTATTGAATAAAGATATTTTTGAATTGAATTTGACAAGGAACAAACTGGCGTTTACACTTGGAACTATGAACCCTCGACCTCTGACCATCTACTACAGTCTACAGTCCACAGAACAAGATCCGAACAGTGTCATTATCTTCCTAGGGTTATTCCATTTGCACGGGGTCCTCTTACCTAACCTGAAGATTTGACAGCTCCGGTTTTTTACAGAAGCGACTGTAGAGTACCCACGTGTGTGCGACTATGCGTGTTTGTGTATGTGTGTGTAAGTCCCAGCGGTGTACAGTCATGAGCAATATCATGTAGCCACTTTAGAACCCTGTCACTCTATCATGTTTGACATTTAATGAGACTTTCGGTTTAATTTGTCAAAAAAGTTAATGTGAAATGATTTCAAAGTGTTATAGTATAGCTAAAGTGTCACTGCAATCTCGCCATAACGGGAACGACAGACTTTGGAGCATCTTTCAAGAATCTTTATGTGAATGATGTCATACCTAACTATACTATTATAGTACAATCATACATTAGCACTGAAACATAAAATATTTTTTCGTCACTGTCTACTAATGAAACATAGAAAGAGAAAGAATATACATCGTAGTACATAATACATAGGTATTATGTACGTTTGAATGCAAAATCATAATAGGAAGTCACTCGTTACAAAACCTAATAAATACGGAACAAGTTTTCAATATTCGCTAAATTGATATAGATTCTGTTTAGTTTGCATATAAATTGTTTTTAAATTGTCGTGACCGGGTAGAATTGAGTTTATATTCAATACTAGTACCACATTTGCATACGCGCATAACATAAATTCACTTCAAGCTTTTTAAGTACGTACTTAACTCAAGTGTTACTGTGTATTCTATTTTTAGTTTTAGTGTCTTAGATTTTTTAGGCATGCGTATTACATAAACTCACGCCTTTAATCCCAAACGGGGTGGTCAGAGTCACAAGTAATCAGGGGACAAATTGCAGCCACTTTTGATCAGTAAGTAGTCTTAAAGTGGTAGAATATGATAAACAGGCGAACAGCTCATCTTAGCAACACCCATATTAATGATCCATCATGTTAGAAGGGTCAAAACTCTAAATCCATTTTTAGAACATACCTACCTGAAGATAATTAGCTGAACGTGAATGTTTTTAATTCGTTTAGTTAGAATTTGGACCTGTGTTGTGAACGGTTTAATTAGGACCATCAACAGAATGTATTTCTTTTTAGTTTATTTGGGAAACAAACAGTTGTGTTTCATAACAGATGTAAATAAGTACAGACATGACATGAGTAATATAATGTACCCACTTTAGTACTCTATCGCACTAACATATTTGACATTTAATGCAACTTACAGTTCAACTTGTCAAAAAAGTTAATGTGACATGGTACCAAAGTGTATACATATTAATGCTCGTGACCGTACATAAAGTAGTTTAACAACAAAACATTTTCCACAGATAAATGAGTAGGTTGTAACAAATAAAAGGTCATTAGATTATAATTTATTATCTAAGTGCAAATTAAAGTCTTTGCATTTACTGTTACTTTTCATCTGACTGACTATTCATTTCATTTTATTTCTTAAGTGTCTTCATTACGTAACTCATTAGTAACCTCTGTAGAAAAAGCATTTCACGATAGTTTTTTGATGTTATTTATTCGCTTAACTAATAAAATAATACTTTACTATGAATAAAGTGTGTGATTCTTTAAAAGGGACTCATTCGCTTGCAGAAGAAAATTAAAAATGTAAACACAATTTGCTCTCAACTAACAATAATTTCCGTACCATTCTGGACATAGCTATTCAGTTAGACACTTACGATTTCAAAAAAAGAACAAGGCTCGTATGTAGCAGTGGCCGTATTAAAAATAGGACTAAAAAAATCTCTATAGAAAGTCGAGTAGCGGTGCATAAAATCAGCGGCTTCGCGGTTCACACTTGATTATAACGTGAAGGAAAGCGTGCAAAGCGCAGTGTCAAGCGTAGTGTACTAGTCAGAGCGATATGGGGCCTCCACAGATAAGTATTGGCAGAGACATTGAATTTGTACCACGTAGGTATAATATCAGCGGCAAGTAATACGACAGAATGCAATGGCGTCAAAACTGGTCCCACCATACCAATGGCTCATTGTTCAAATTCCATATTATTAGGTAAAATGTGGAGTACAAAAAAGGTACTTGCGCAATGCCAACAACCGTCAAAAAGAAATACTGTTTTTTTAAATGAATTGCTTCGATGTAGCCTTTTTAACCCCCTAGAATATAAAGACAATTCAACTTAACAGAAGGCAGACAAACGGTTCAGCTTGTTTCTAATAGAAATCTCTTCCAGCAGGACGGGAAAGAATGGCAAAAAGGAAGGCAAGAGAGACCACTAGCTTATTTTTCCCTAAAAAAGTAACATGGATGATGCTACAACGCTAAGATTGTGGGTCTTAAATTAGTGTTTCCTTAGATAATCACTGAAATAATGATTCTTTTATTTATTATATAGGAAACCAACAGTTTACAAAATAGTTTCCGTTTTCTTCTTCTAATTAAGTATATTTAGAAGAGATTCGATTCGACAATGCTTCTTGTCCAGAAGGCCGATTGACATAAAGATGCATAGGAATAGAAAGAAAGTCTACATTCTAGCCGCATAATGGACTGAATCTGCTCAAAGTACTTTTTTTTACTACTAAGTAGTAGTAAAATGGTATGCCGTCTTTATCATACGATGATACGATGTATACAGCCTGTAGCCACCACAGTAAGTCACTAGCTTTGCACATTTACGGGTTTATACAATCTGAAATGAACCGTATCGAGATTCAACATGAACGTGTGGAGAGCTAAATATCTACTAAATGATAACTTTGTCGAGGAGTCCCTACTATTATTTGAAGGTTTTTTTTTTATATTAGCCAAGTATGTTGGCTCAACTATGCTTGATGGTAAACATAGAGAAGCCCTAATTTCAGTAGCAACTGAAAAACAATGCAATGAGTCAGTTTCGAATCAGTTGCGAATACCATACTGGCCTACTAGGTGCTTCTTCACGCTTCGCTTAAAGGACCCCATATTGTAAGAACGGTTGTAGTAAAGGTTTTCAATTCCGCTTTTTTGTTTCATCACTAAACACTAAATTAAGAGCCACGCTCTTGTCGGTGTAGCATTATCCGTGCTGTGTGTTTAACCATTCATTAAGAGTGTCTGCTCTACATTACACGATAGCTCACGAATATATCCCATTTGGGGTAGTCAGAGGTACATCCATCGTATGATGAACTAAGTACCCACACCTCACTGGGCTTTTTGTTAGACCAACGCAGCGCGAGAAGCGAGAAGGTAAGGTAAGAAAGAAAGAAAGAAACATTTATTATTTTAGTCTACTACATAATAATCGTCAAGCCAACTGTCTTACCGAAAATTGCACGTGAAATAAATTAGTAACTCATTGGTATAAGTCTGGTGGAGGACCAAGTGACTTCAATCAACGTAATTTCATTTTAATCGCGGCACATAACACTCACTAGACTAGATATTTTATCACTAGGTTAGATGGATACAATAACCCGTATGCATATAATAAATAACAAGGTGTAAATGTAAATCGTTACCAGAAAAAAATAATTCCACTGAAGTTTAAAAATATTCTCTCAAATGAGTTCCCACGCCAATTCTTAGCTGAATAAACCTCTTCCCGATGCATTTTATATTATGACTTCGATTAGCTATCGACTTTGGACGAGCCAGTCGATACCAAAATCGATTTATCTACGACCCTACAAAGTAAAGGCTATAAAATCGCCCTTTCAAAGGCCAGCTCAGACTTTTACGACGCGGCCTCTAGTTTAACTTTTTTCGTCGAGATTCTAAATTTGAATATTTATTGGTTTCCGAACGTGCATCTTCGCGATTGACGTTGAAATGGGTTTAGAACACGCCGCTGATTTGTTTAATTTTTTTTGTGCAGTCCATCTAATAAAAAACGTAGGTATCAAATCCGTTTCTGACACTTAAAATAGTTTTAAGACGACCATAATGATAAAATTTTCTCACGTCTGGGCAGCAGGATATACCTCCTCTTTTTAAAAGATGGTTAATAAATTAAATAACAATTCCAAGTTCAATTCATAGAAAAAATTGGTTCTTTCGAGACAGCGGAATTGTGTGTGGTAAATAAACCGTAATATTGATATTGTGCACATTATTTATTTTAATTAACTGGACACAGCTAATATTCGTGTTCAAATGGAAATCCCATTAAAAGTAAAAGCTTTCCAGTTTACGCAAATAGTGTTTTGTAGAAAACGCAAGATTAAAAACCAGCGTCACAAACTCACTACAAAAAGTAAATAAAGCGCTTTACGATTGCGCTGGAATGTTGCATTTTATTAGGGATTGGCTCGACTGTGGGCGACAATCGGGTCGTCTGTCTAAAATCGAATAACACAAGGAAAAAGCCAAGTCTTCATTCACTGTCTTGGTATGTAACTATTCGCTTCTAGTGGTGAAGACAGCGTCTTAAACTTTGTACGGGGTGTTCTCACCAGCGCTCCCCATTTGTCCGGCCAAGTAGTTAATGCCATCTGCGGCAAATCTACAATAAGTCATGTCAAAAAAAACGGTGAAGACATCTCGCTAAGCGAATAGCCAAGGAGTCCGATAATAAATCTCAATAAGAATAAACGGTGTAAGTAAATAATTTAAAAGACAAAAAAAAAGAATAAACGGTAAGTATATTTACTTACCTTAACTTGTGTGTGTTTTTTTTGTAACACAAAAGTCAAACAGGCTGGCCACGTGATTAAAAGTGGTCACCGTCGCCTATGAATGGACATTTGCAACACCCGAGGTATTGCCGACTTTGTAGAGACCTTTTTTATCGGAAAGAGTTGTAAGAATAGTGCTCACTGCACAGTATTCATCGAAACAGGTAAATCTTGGAAATAGCGACTTATGAAAATTGGAACTTCTATTTCTTCTTCTTTTAATTCTTGTATCCTCTGTTGGGATGTTACAGCCTTCTTGGGACTTCAAATCAAATATACTTTATTGCACAAAACTAAATTTCGACAATCAGACACAGCACATGAATACAGTACAATTTGGGCGGCCTTATTGCTCTAGAGCAATTTCTTCCAGGCAACCACCAAAAGGAAACAAACATTTACAAACAACTTGGATGCGGGATGGTACAACAAAAAATAAATACTTAAAAATAAAACTAAAGCTAATACAATAAATACTTCTAGTTATAATTAAAAAACAAATCCTTTGATATTATTCCCCCGCTCGCAGTGGGCCAGCTACTTTACCCCGAATAGCTCCTTTTCTAGTTTTTTGGTGCCCAAAGCGTTAGTCGGCGGAATCCATTAAGATACGTTAAACGATACCCTTTCAGAAACGGTCCGTCTCAACATACTAAATGCGATTTATATTAGTCTCTGGTACTTGAATCTAGCGGTATTCACTGATGTTCGTTGATTAGAGTGTTCGTACGCTAAAGGGCGGTCAGTGATTGGACGGGTCATCTAGACACATCTATTGTTGTAAAGGGAATTCTATTATTACGGGCTGTTGCTTTCTGCATTTGTACTAGACTCACGAACGTAACGAGTTTCACGAGCTGCTGTTTGCCGCGACTTGGCTGAGTTATGATGGACTGCATACATACATAAAGTCACGCTCATAATGGGGTGGGTAGAGCCACAAGTAATCAAAGCCAATTAGTAGCCACTGTTGATACCAAGTTCTAAGATTATACTGAATTGAGAGCGAATAAAAAACATAGAACTCTTTCAGCTGCTTGTCTTCCTGGGTATGTAACAAAAAACCGGCAGAGGAGATCCTCGATCCTTCTGACCTTTCTAAAATGATAGGTACAACGTACCCCATAATCCATCTTAGGACGAAACGGGCAAGTTCCATATTTTGTCTAACATGTAAAGTTTGCGAATTTAGTGTTTTAGAGCGTGTGGACTTAGCTTGACTCTTGATAACTTGAAACCTGATAACTTTTTGACACTGCGATCGTTATGATCTCGTCATGGCATCACTTTACATAAAAAGGTTTCTGCTGGGATTTTATATTTACTTCATCATCATCATCAGCCCATTAACGTCCCCACTGCTGGGGCACGGGCCTTCCCTATGGATGGATAGGGAGATCGGGCCTTAAACCACCACGCGGGCCCAGTGCGAATTGGTGGTTATTAACGACTGCTAATGCAGCCGGGACCAACGGCTTAACGTGCCTTCCGAAGCACGGAGGAGCTCGAGATGAAAATTTTGTTTTTTTGTGGTCACCTATCTTATGACCGGCCTTTGCGAAAGTTGCTTAACTTCAACGATCGCAGACCGAGCGCGTTTACCGCTGCGCCAACGAGCTCCTCTATATTTACTTACCTACTGCTTATTTATCTTACAGATGTATCCGATCGAGCAGACTAGACGGTGTGGTCGGGTAAGTAAACACTTTATAATTGAGTAGGTATAAGCACGATTAATTAGGCTCATGGACATACGGGATGCGTAGAGCCAAATATAATCAGAAGACAACCAATGTTGTCGTATCGTTGGACAGGTCATTCAAAAATATTGGTGTGTAAAATCCATTTTAAATTCAGAGGTAATTACGAGTACTATCGTGGTATTAAAACGCACTTGACTAGTTTTTCATTGAATTATTATCCCAACTTTTATGTGAACCATAATGAACCAAGTCACCGCACGCGTAAACTAAATACTACTACTAGTGTAACATAAAATAAGTTCCTAATTTGAAAGAGAACCTGTTTTCCATAAACTTCATTTCTTTGTAACAGTAGTAAAGTCTTCGAGTTATCAATTTAGCACTTTGTTAACGTCTAAACTTAATATTTAAGGTCTTATTCCAACCGGCCTGAATTCAATTACAATAAATTCTCAGTTTGTCGCATAAATTAATTCAATTCTATCTTCGCTCTGAGCTCTTTTTGGCGTCGTTAAGAGCAACAAGTAAATTACTGGCAATAAGTAGGTATGTTTATGTGTATGCTTTTGAAAAAAATGGTATATTTTGTTATATAAATAAAAAGAATTTCATATGGTTGGTGAAGGTGTTGGTTCATTCTTTTATTTGTGTAAATGTCAGTAGACACACATACATAAACAGCCTATATACGTCCCACTGCTGGGCACAGGCCTCCCCTCAATCAACCGGAGGGGATATGGAGTATACTCCACCACGCTGCTTCACTGCGGGTTGGTGGAGGTGTTTTTACGGCTAATAGCCGAGACCAACGGCTTAACGTGCCCTCCGAAGCACGGAATCATCTTACTTTTCGGACAATCAGGTGACAAAGAATCTACAAGCGTAAAATTTACGGAACATACGGGAATTTTAATTAGCGTCAAATTGGCGGTACCAGTTGCTTCAAAATTTTACAATGGCACATGACAGAATTAAATTGATAGCACACTTAAAACGGGTTGAATATCAGCGAGATGCCTATTTGATTCTTCCGGGTAAATTCATTCTCTTATTCATTTTAAAATTAACAGCTGTGAATTCAGTCCCTTTCATTTTTGGCGGATATTAAAATGGCAGGTACCTTCTTACTTATAACTTAAAATAAAATTAGAAGGTGTCTGCAGGAATCGGGACGACTGGGTTTTGATGGCCCTTTTCCAGTAGGTATGTAACTAATAAATAGAAACTAGGAAATGTAACATTTTTGATAAGCAGAAACATTTTTAAGCTTTTTTTTGTTTCCTGCATGAAACAATACTTCATGAAGTATCAACTTACCAAACTTTATCTCACCAGCATTATCCGTTTTTCACAGGGTCCGCTTACCTAACCTGAAGATTTGACAGGTCCGGATTTTTACAGAAGCGACTGCCTGTCTGACCTTCCAACCCGCGAAGGGAAAACCAGCCCAATACAGGTTAGGTCACATACCTCCGAAAATGCATTTCTCGGTAATGTGGGTTTCCTCACTATGATTTCTTCACCGCTGAGCAGGTGGTAATCATTTATGATCTAAAATGAATTCGAAACAAATTCGACAATCATTGGTTTAGGCCTGTGCTGGATTCGAACCTACGACCTCAAAATAAGAGGTAAGTGTTCTACCAATTGGGCTACCACGACTCCAAACTTATTAAGTGTTATTTTTCTTGCTTTAAAACTTGTCTAAGTTGCTTTTTTTGAGTTTATCTCTTTATAATGAATCCATCCTCATAAAGGGTAAGTCGAAGTCGTGTTATTATTTTGACATTAAAATGCATTTTTATTAAGAATTATTCAGTGACGTTATACCCTATTGTGTTCGTTATTTCTCTTTGTCTCTGTACAGTCGTTTTCCTGTGTGTGCAATCAAGTGTAGTGTATGGTGCAATATATTTTAAATCAATCTTAAATAATTGTTAAAGACAATAGGTAAGTACCTAAATAAAATATTATTTACTATTTGACTACTATGAGATCCGTGTGATAAGACTAGATTATCTTTGGAAACGATGGAGCATGATTTAGGTATAATACACAACGTTATAATTATAACATCTTAGTTGTTTTTTTTTCCTTTTACCCTTTGTACAGGCTAAGATCGTAAGACCATACTGCCTAGTCTTAACACTTTCTTTGTACCATCTTAGTACAAAGCGCATTTGTTTGTAATGACAAAATAATATAAAAAGTTCTTTCTGGGAAATTAGCTTTTATTCTAAGGCCTAATTGTGTTAGTAACTCAGTTTCTATATTGACATATCGTCGAGTGAAAGAAAGCTTTTTGAAAAATTACATTCGCCTAAAACTACTGCAGCTTCTCACAATTTGTATAGCCGGGGAAAAGAAGCTGCAAAAAAAACCTCGGCAAAGGGCCCTACCCGTTCGTTTTTTTTTTTTTGAAGTGCATTAAATATTGTTATACAATTTAGCAATTTGGCTGCCTTATATCAGTTCCCAGACATTTAGTCCCATGCGTTCATATCTTCTAAATAATCACTAACCTTATAATAACTTTTTTTGCAATGTTTAAGCGTAAATTCTGAATGACAATGGGAATCTTTTTGTAAAAACATTGGGGTCTTATGTAGTCGACTGATATGTAAAGCAAGTTTATTTTCATTCCGGGTATTAACAATGTGCCGATCACTTTAACACAACAAAACGAAGCCTCGCGACATAAAAGCTAGTTTAAATCGTGGTACTGTAATAATTTGCTAGGAAAAGTCTATTAGACTAGTTGTGACTTCTGATTGGAAACGATCAGCGTTTAGCAGCATTTTGACCTCAATCGTGCTTCAGAGGTCACATACGACTGACCAGCTATTAACCATGGCACGGCTCGGTCTGCAAGCGGTAAACCAAATCTTCGACCGTCTAGTAAACTGTCAATTATGTTGGTTACTGGCCCAGAAGCAGCCATATTGCTGTGAATTGGAGCAGCATGGTAGAGTATATCTCCATGCCCTCTGCGTTTAATAACATTAACGACTAAATCCCGATCGGGGTAGTCAGATATACACCCATCGCAAGATGTTCTCACACCTCACAGAGCAAAATAAATTGAGAAAATCCAAACCAGCACCTACTCGTCAAACTTATATTCTTTACTTATATCCAGTGTGATAGAGCAAATGCAATTTATTCGCAGTACCACTTTAAACCACTCTCTTTATTTACTAAATTCGACTTTACTTTTTGTGCTGAGTGAGGCTCTTTTAACTCAGGACGTCCATCACCACCTTATGATCATTCTAATGAACTTCCCCTATGCTTTTTGTAATTGTTTTGTGAAAAATTGTATGTGATGTTTTTGTCTTGTTTTTGTGTGTGGCGTCCTTTTATAATAAACAATTTCTATTCTATTCTACTTTATGAGTTTGAATTCATCTATGGATTAGATATAATTGATATCACGTGGTTTTCAGGATTGGTGTCCGGTTAATGGCAATAGGCACGCCCCCTGGGACTTAAAGATATCTCGCAAAAGAGGAATATACGCCTCTGCCTTCCCTTTCGGAGATACATGCGTGATGCTATGATGAACAGTTATTTTTTTCTCTAAGAACTAATTTTAATTATATAATCAAAAGGAGCAAAATGAAATGATTCAACTGCACTGCTGATTTTTAGCCATTTTCTCTTTGTTACAGAATACTATTATTATTATATTATATATAGCTACAAACCCACTGACTGACTGACTGACTGACATAGTTGTTCTCCCAGAAGGAGTGTCGGGGGGTGAAAATGATGTATGGGGGGTGTGATCGGGACCTCCCGGTGAGTATGGGAAAACTTCCAGATCTTGGAAAACTGCTCCGCATCAGGGAGACACCCTACGGTCTGGCGCAACTATTATAGCTGGATCAAATTTTTTTTCGCAAAACCTATTTAAATCTTGGTCAAATTCTATTGTGGGTGAAAAAAAATCAAAATGGCGGAAATTCAAGATGGCCGCCATACAAAATTTTGTTTTTTCAGAAAATGCATCGGGAGTAAAAACTGTGTATGGAGATGTAATCGGAACGTCTTGTGGAGTATGAAAACACTTCTCTATCTTCAAAATCTGCTCCGCATCAGGGAGACACCCTACGGCCTGGCAAAACTATAAAACCTGGAGCAATTTTTCTTTCGCGAAACATATTTAAATCTTGGTCAAATCCAATCCCTGGTGAAAAAAAACCAAAATGGCGGAAAAACAAGATGGCCGCCATACAAAATTTTCGTTTTTCCTGAAAATGCCTCGAGGGTAAAAATGATGTATAGGGATGTGATCGGATCGTCATGTTGAGTATTTCAGTACTGCTCGATCTTGAAAAACTGCTCCGCATCAGGGAGACACCCTACGGCCTGGCAAAACTATAAAACCTAGAGCAATATTTTTTTCACGAAACCTATTTAAATCTTGGTCAAATTCAATCCCCGGTGAAAAAAAACCAAAATGGCGGAAAAACAAGATGGCCGCCATACGAAATTTTCGTTTTTCCCGAAAATGCCTCGGGGGTAAAAATGATGTATGAGGAATATGATCGAAACATCACGTTGAGTATGGAAATACTTTTCGATCTTCGAAAGCTGCTCCGCATCAGGGAGACACCCTTCAGCCTGGCGAAACTATCGCACCTGGAACTTTTTTGTTTTCACGAAGCCTATTAAAGTCTTGGTCAAATTTTATCGCCAGTGAAAAAAAACAAAATGGCCGAAAAACAAGATGGCCGCCATACAAAATTTTGTTTTTCCAGAAAATGTCTCAAAGGTAAAATTGATGTATAGGGGTGTGATCGGAATGTCATCTTGAAAAACTGCTCCGCATCAGGGAGACACCCTACGGCTCGGCAAAACTATAGCACCTAGAACTTTTTTGATTTCACGAGACTTATTCAAGTCTTGGTCAAATTCTATCGCGGTAAAAAAATGGCGGTAAAACAAGACACGCGAGCAGCTTGCTGCGAGCGAACCACGCGACATCTAGTTATATTATATAAAGCTACAAACCCATGTACTGACTGACTGACTGACTGACTGACTGACTGACTCACTGACAGGGTTGTTCTCCCAGAAGGAGCGCCGGGGGGTAAATATGATGTATGGGAGATGTGATCAAGATGTTCCGATGAGTATGGGAAAACTTCCAGATCTTGGAAAACTGCTCCGCATCAGGGAGACACCCTACCGTCTGGCAAAACTATCGCACCTGGAACGATTCTTTTTTCACGAAACCTATTAAAATCTTGGTCAAATTCTATCGCGGGTGAAAAAAAATCAAAATGGCGGATAAACAAGATGGCCGCCATACAAAATTTTGTTTTTTCAGAAAATGCATCGGGAGTAAAAACTGTGTATGGGGATGTAATCGGAACGTCTTGTGGAGTATGAAAACACTTCTCTATCTTCAAAATCTGCTCCGCATCAGGGAGACACCCTACGGCCTGGCAAAACTATAAAACCTGGAGCAATTTTTCTTTCGCGAAACATATTTAAATCTTGGTCAAATCCAATCGCCGGTGAAAAAAAACCAAAATGGCGGAAAAACAAGATGGCCGCCATACAAAATTTTGTTTTTTCAGAAAAATGTCTTAGAGGTAAAAACAATGTATGGGGGTGTAATCGGAATGTTATGTTGAGTATGGAAATACTTCTCGATCTTTGCAATCTGCTCCGCATCAGGGAGACACCCTACGGCCTGGCAAAACAATTGCACCTGGAACATTTTTGATTTCACGAAACCTATTTAAATCTTGGTCAAATTTTATCGCCGGTGAAAAAAAAACAAAATGGCCGAAAAACAAGATGGCCGCCATATAAATTTTTGTTTTTCCAGAAAATGTCTCGGGTGTAAAAATGATGTATAGGGGTGTGATCGGAACGTCATCTTGGAAAACTGCTCCGCATCAGGGAGACACCCTACGGCCTGGCAAAACCATAGCACCTAGAACTTTTTTGATTTCACGAAAACAAGATGGCCGCCATACAAAAAATTGTTTTTCCAGAAAATGTCTCGGAGGTAAAAACTGTGTATGGGGTTGTAATCGGAACGTCTTGTTGAGTATAAAAATACTTCTCAATCTTGAAAAACTGCTCCGCATCAGGGAGACACCCTACGGCCTGGCTAACCTATCGCACCTGGAACAATGTTTTTTTCGCACAACGTATTTAAATCTTAGTCAAATCTAATCGCCGGTGAAAAAAAACCAAAATGGCGGAAAAACAAGATGGCCGCCATACAAAATTTTCGTTTTTCCAGAAAATGCCTTGGGGGTTAAAATGATGTACGGGAGGTATGATCAAAACCTCAAGTTGAGTATGGAATTACTGCTCGATCTTTAAAATCTGCTCCGCATCAGGGAGGCATCCTACGGCCTGGCGAAACTATCGCACCTAGAACGGTCCTTTTTTTCACAAAACCTATTTAAATCTTGGTCAAATTCAATCCCCGGGGACAAAAAACAAAATGGCCGAAAAACAAGATGGCCGCCATACAAAATTTTTGTTTTTCCTGAAAATGCCTTGGGGGTAAAAAATATGTATGGGGATGTAATCAGAACGTCTTGTTGAGTATGGATATACTTCTCGATCTTAGAAAGCTGCTCCGCATCAGGGCGGCACCCTATGGCCTGTCAAAACTATCGCACCTGGATCGATTCTTTTTTCACAAAACCTATTTAAAACTTGGTCAAATTTTATCGTGAGTGAAAAAAAATCAAAATGGCGCAAAAACAAGATGGCCGCCATACAAATTTTTCGTTTTTCCTGAAAATGCCTAGGGGGTAAAAATAATGTATAGGACTGTGATCGGAACGTCATGTCAAGTGTGAAAATACATCTGGGTTTTCGATAGCTGCTCCGCATCAGGAAGACACCCTACGGCCTTGCAAAACTATCGCACCTGGAACTTTTTTATTTTCACGAAACCTATTTAAATCTTGGTCAAATTTTATCGCGGGTGAAAAAAAACAAAATGGCCGAAAAACAAGATGGCCGCCATACAAATTATTGTTTTTCCAGAAAATGTCTCAGAGCTAAAATTGATGTATAGGGGTGTGATCGGAACGTCATCTTGGAAAGCTGCTCCGCATCAGGGCGGCACCCTACGGCCTGGCGAAACTATCGCATCTGGACCTTTTTTGTTTTCACAAAACCTATTTGAATCTTGGTCAAATTTTATCGCCGGTGAAAAAAAAAACAAAATGGCGGAAAAACAAGATGGCCGCCATACAAAATTTTCGTTTTTCTCGAAAATGCGAAAATCAAAATGGCGGAAAAACAAGATGGCCACCATACAAAATTTAGTTTTTCCAGAAAAAAGCTTCAGAGGTAAAATTTATGTATAGGAATGTGATCGGAACGTCATGTCGAGTATGAAAATACGTCTGGGTTTTCGATAGTTGCTCCGCATCAGGGAGACACCCTACGGCCTGGCAAAACTATGGCACCTAGAACTTTTTTGTTTTCACGAGACCTATTTAAGTCTCGGTCAAATTCTATAGCCGATGAAAAAAATGGCGGAAAAACAAGATGGCCGCCATACAAATTTTTCGTTTTTCCTGAAAATGTCTCAGAGGTAAAATTGATGATCGGAACGTCATCTTGGAAAACTGCTCCGCATCAAGGAGACACCCTACGGCCTGGCAAAACTATAGCACCTAGAACTTTTTTGATTTCACGAGACCTATTTAAGTCTTGGTCAAATTCTATCGCGGTAAAAAAATGGCGGGAAAACAAGACACGCGAGCAGCTTGCTGCGAGCGAACCACGCGACATCTAGTTATTATATTATAATATATATAGCTACAAACCCATGTACTGACTGACTCACTGACTCACTGACTCACTGACAGGGTTGTTCTCCCAGAAGGAGTGTCGGGGGGTGAAAATGGTGTATGGGGGGTGTGATCGGGGCCTCCCGGTGAGTATGGGAAAACTTCCAGATCTTGGAAAACTGCTCCGCATCAGGGAGACACCCCACGGCCTGGCAAAACTATCGCACCTGGAACGATTCTTTTTTCACAAAACCTATTTAATTCTTGGTCAAATTGTATTGTCGTTGAAAAAAAATCAAAATGGCGGAAAAACAAGATGGCCGCCATACAAAATTTTATTTTTCCGTAAAATGTCTCGTGGGTAAAAACTGTGTACGGGGGTGTAATCGGAACGTATTGTTGAGTATGGAAATACTTCTCGATCTTGAAAACCTGCTCCGCATCAGGGAGACACCCTACGGCCTGGCAAAACTATAAAACCTGGAGCAATTTTTCTTTCGCGAAACATATTTAAATCTTGGTCAAATCCAATCCCCGCTGAAAAAAAAACAAAATGGCGGAAAAACAAGATGGCCGCCATACAAAATTTTCGTTTTTCCCGAAAATGCCTCGAGTGTAAAAATGATGTATAAGGAATGTGATCGAAACATCATGTTGAGTATGGAAATACTTTTCGATCTTCGAAAGCTGCTCCGCATCAGGGAGACACCCTACAGCCTGGCGAAACTATCGCACCTGGAACTTTTTTGTTTTCACGAAGCCTATTAAAGTCTTGGTCAAATTTTATCGCCGGTGAAAAAAAAACAAAATGGCCGAAAAACAAGATGGCCGCCATACAAATTTTTGTTTTTCCAGAAAATGTCTCACGAGGTAAAAATGATGTATTGGGGTGTGATCGGAACGTCATCTTGGAAAACTGCTCCGCATCAGGGAGACACCCTACGGCCTGGCAAAACTATAGCACCTAGAACTTTTTTGATTTCACGAGACCTATTTTAGTCTTGGTCAAATTCTATCGCGGTAAAAAATTGGCGGGAAAACAAGACACGCGAGCAGCTTGCTGCGAGCGAACCACGCGACATCTAGTATTATATATAGCTACAAACCCATTGACTCACTGACTCACTGACTCACTGACAGGGTTGTTCTCCCAGAAGGAGCGTCGGGGGGTAAAAATAATGTATGAGAAAAGTGATCGGGACCTCCCGGTGAGTATGGGAAAACTTCCAGATCTTGGAAAACTGCTCCGCATCAGGGAGAGACCCTACGGCCTGGCGCAACTATTATAGCTGGATCAATTTTTTTTTCACGAAACCTATTTAATTCCTGGTCAAATTCAATCACCGGTGAAAAAAAATCAAAATGGCGGAAAAACAAGATGGCCGCCATACAAAATTTCTTTTTTCTAGAAAATGTCTCGGAGGTAAAAATGATGTATGGGAGGTGTGATCGAAACGTCAAGCTGAGTATGGAAAAACTGTTCGATCTTGAAAAACTGCTCCGCATCAGGGAGACACCCTACGGCCTGGCAAAACTATCGCACCGGGAACGATTCTTTTTTCACGAAATCTATTTAATTCTTGGTCAAATTCTATTGTCGGTGAAAAAAAATCAAAATGGCGGAAAAACAAGATGGCCGCCATACAATTTTTTTAATTTTCCTGAAAATGCCTCGGGGGTAAAAATGATGTATAGGGGTGTAATTGGAACGTCAAGCTGAGTATGGAAAAACTGTTCGATCTTGAAAAACTGCTCCGCATCAGGGAGACACCCTATGGCCTGGTAAAACTATCGCACGTGGAACTTTTTAGTTTTCACGATACCTATTTAAATCTTGGTTAAATTTAGTTGCCGGTGAAAAAAAATCAAAATGGCGGAAAATCAAGATGGCCGCCATACAAAATTTTCGTTTTTCCTGAAAATGCCTCGGGGGTAAAAATTGTGTATGGGGTTGTAATCGGAACGTATTGTTGAGTATGAGAAAACTTCCAGATCTTGGAAAACTGCTCAGCATCAGGGAGACACCCTATGGCCTGGCGCAACTATCGCACCTGGAACGATTATTTTTTCACAGAACCTATTTAAATCTTGGTCAAATTCTATCGTGAATGAAAAAAAATCAAAATGGCGGAAAAACAAGATGGCCGCCATACAAAAAATTGTTTTTTTTTCAAAAAATGCCTCGGAGGTGAAAATAATATATAGGGGTATGATCGAAACGTCAAGATGATTAAGGAAATGCTACTCGATTTTCAAAAACTGCTCCGCATCAGGGAGACACCCTACTGCCTGGAAAAGCTATCACACCTGGAACTATTCTTTTTCTACAAGACCAATTTAAATCTTGGTCAAATTCAGTCGCTGGTGAAAAAAAAACGAAATTATTTTTATTTTAAGTTACACCTTAGGGATGGCGATTCATTCCAAAAAAGATCGATTTTTAAATCGATTCGAATCGTGACCTGATGAATCGATCCACAAAAAAATCGAGAACTAAAATATCGATTTCCAAAAAATCGATCTTTTTTCCAATTTTTTATTACAATATAAACAGTCACTTAGTCAAAAAACGAACAAACAACAATTTGTTGTCAACAAACAAATTAATCGAATGATGTGATGACGCAATCACAGAACAGATAAAAAAAGTCACTCAGTCATTATAAACGTAACTTTTTTCTATTGAAGAGAAGTGAGGCGAAGGAAACTAAACACACAGCCATCTCGTAAGTTTTTGAGTAATTAACCGGCAGCACTCTTGTAATACGGGCACCTACAACTAATTGTATGGTTAATACAAAAACAAAAAAAATCGAATGTCGATTTTAAAGGGTGATGTATCGATCCAATGAATCGATCCAGTACTACATATCGATTTAAAAAATCGATTTTCTTGGCTCGAAAAAACTTCCAGATCATGGAAAACTGCTCCGCATCAGGTAGACACCCTACAGTCTGGCGCAACTATCGCACCTAGAAAGATTCTTTTTTCACAAAACCTTCTTAAATCTTGGTCAAATTTTATCGTCGGTGAAAAAAAATCAAAATGGCGGAAAAACAAGATGGCCGCCATACAAAATTTTATTTTTCCACAAAATGTCTCGTGGGTAAAAACTGTGTATGGTGATGTAATCGGAACGTATTGGTGAGTATGGAAAGACTTCTCGATCTTGAAAACCTGCTCCGCATCAGAGAGACACCCTACGGCCTGGCAAAACTATAAAACTTGGAGCAATTTTTCATTCGCGAAACATATTTAAATCTTGGTCAAATCCAATGCCCGCTGAAAAAAAATCAAAATGGTGGAAAAACAAGATGGCCGCCATACAAAATTTTTGTTTTTCCCGAAAATGCCTCGGGGGTAAAAATGATGTATGAGAAATGTGATCGAAACATCATGTTGAGTATGGAAATACTTCTCGATCTTTGAAATCTGCTCCGCATCAGGGAGACACCCTACGGCCTGGCAAAACTATCGCACCTGGAACATTTTTGATTTCACGAAACCTATTTAAATCTTGGTCAAATTTTATCGCCGGTGAAAAAAAAACAAAATGGCCGAAAAACAAGATGGCCGCCATATAAATTTTTGTTTTTCCAGAAAATGTCTCGGGTGTAAAAATGTTGTATAGGGGTGTGATCAGAACGTCATCTTGGAAAACTGCTCCGCATCAGGGAGACACCCTACGGCCTGGCAAAACCATAGCACCTAGAACTTTTTTGATTTCACGAAAACAAGATGGCCGCCATACAAAGCTTCGAACTAATACAGGACACGCGAGTTTACAATATATATATACTTTAGAAATATGCGGAAGTCACTTAGCGATAGTTTCATTTTGTTGCCAAATTGTATAGTTAATAGCTCCTTTTTAATTTTCAAAAGCCTACGCGGAGTCCATACGCATTCAGAAGAGAGACGTTAAAATGTTTACTCTATTGGACTACTTCTTCTAGCGTGTGGGTGGTGAGGTGAATTACCAACCTCATCAACCCTGGTGTCAGGGTTATTATTGAGCCGCCAAAGGTCCCTGACATGGCTCATGTAACGACTACTTACTTACTTACATCAGTAAGTAGTAACCGGGACCAATCGCTTAACGTGACTTCCGAAGCACGGATCATCTTACTACTCTATCTTCTTATTGAACTACTGTGCTCTAGTAATTGACGTGAGTATTTTTGTATCTATGCAGCTAAGTACTTAGTGCTACACACTGTCTATTCTATCCTTAAATTTATTTTTACTCTGTACTTTTCTCCGGGAATTCCTTATCCAGACAACTATCTAAACGAGTGAAACTTTGTCAATAGCCATTACTTGAGTCGAAGTCCCGTTTCTAAGCTTTTAAGGAAACTTAGTGACACTTTGGAGAGGTAGGAGGGCCGGTTACGACCCTATTTGTAACAGTGCAGTCGAGAAAATCACTTTAAAAAGATATGATTATTGTTTTAAGTACCTATGTGGTCATAATTTATTACCTAACTTATGATGTCATAAGTTCTAAGAATAGATTATAAAGTAAACTTAAACGTAGGTGTTTATGGAAGCTTTTAGTACGCATAAATTATAAATAATGTTATCCCTTACGAATTAGGTACTGTCGTCAAAGGATGGCGTGCGACAACTCTTATTATTAAATTGGTACCAAGTAAGATAGAATCAAACAATATAAATTTAACGCGCGACAGCGATATAATTATAACAGTTTTACCTCTAATCTTAAAATTATAAAAGGGTCTGATCACAGTAACAGCGTACATAGCACTATCCATAAGTTTAAGTGTTAAAATTTGTAACAAGTATTTTTTATTTATTTATTTATAAATGTACATACAATATTACAGTGTGACCTAATGCGCTGTATGACGAGAAAACAATATAAAAAACTAATATACAAAAATATATTCTATAGTCTTTAGCTCAGCTATAAACTTTTAAGGATACTAACTGACTCATTAAAAATGTATACGTATAGTCTATGTATATAATGTCTATGTATATGTACTTAATACATTAGTACCTACCCACTGTAATATAATATAAATAAGGCTTTACATAAAATAAAGACAATATTATTTTATCAGAGGGATTGTGTCCTCTAACATGATGGACTAATGTTATGTTCGATAGGCTGATCCCTTATCACCATAAGGTCTATCATATCCAGCTTACGACATCGTATCAACAGAGGCTGCAAGTTGTCTTTGATTACTTGTGGTTCTGCCAACCCCATTAGGGTTTACGGGCGTGAGTTTATGTATGTATGTATGTATTATTACTTTTAAATGGATCCAGATTAAAACTCATATGTAACTTACAAACTTATATACTATCATAGTATGTAAATAAAGAATATTGAATATTGAAACTAATTCGTTATTGTTGCTCTATAAAATAAAGAGTAAGTAACAAAATATGATGAAATAAGTTTAGAAAATCACAGTATAGCGAACGTACAATCTACCACGCGTAGAAGACAGCGTAACCATCGATATTGACTTGTCAATACCTGTTGCGGTCGCACGTATGGCTTACCTCAAACAGAGATATTATTATGTAACGGTTAACCTCAAGTACAGACAGACGAATAATCTATCTCCATAGAACTGTACCAGAATTTTCATCTCAGTCAACAAGGGCTGTAGGCATTAAGCCGGATATCCCAAAACAGTCTTAGAGTAAATAAAAAAGGTTAACTGCCTCTGTGGTCTAATGTTTAGGTCATTGGGCTCATAATCTGGAGGTCCGGGTTCAATTCCTGATTTTATTTATTTATTTATTCATTCATTACAAAAGATATTATAAAATTCTTACATTACGACACTGAAACCCATAATGGGTTTAAGATGGTAACATTGTCGAAATCACTTTGTAAGTCTGTCAAATCAAATACACTTTATTGCACAGAACATAACCTATTGACTATTTTTACAGAAATTATAGGACTGTCCTGTTTGGAAAAGGCGTTGTAGGCTTCACCTGATTGTCCGAAAAAGTAAGATGATTCCGAGCTATGGAGGGCGTTAAGTCGTACGTTAAGTCGTTGAAAATACCTTCAACCCGAAGTAAGGCAGCGTAATTGAGAATGCTCCATAACCCCTCCGGTAGGCCTCATGTAGGCCTAAATTATTATTTGCAACATAGTCACTTCAACCCAGCCCCCCCCCCTGCCAACGCTCTTGCCTGCCCCCTATTATATAGTATAGAACATACATTTTATATTTTTCGTGCTTCCAAAGACACTATAAGCCATTGGTCCCGGTTATTACTTACTGATGCATGTTAGTAGTCGTCACATGAGCCATATCAGGGGCCTTTGGCGGTTCAATAGTAACCCTGACACCAGCGTTGATGGGGTTGGATCCACCTCACAACCCACACGATAGACGAAGATTTTATATTCTAGTGACAAAATAAATGTACCTAATATATTACAAGTACGTCACCCTGAAACAATAGATTACTTTCCAAACGGCGAGGAAAACAATATACCGTGGAAAGTGCTTTTAGTTTCGAGAGTATCATTTGTTACCTAAACAAAATTAAATAAGGCATTGTATTTATAACTTTATGCTACTTAGGTTCTATGACGATCTTGTGACGTAGCGAGTAGGCGCCGCTACTTCAAAAGCGCACACCTGATGCCGGGCAGCAGCGGTATCAGTACTGGTTGGAGGCCGAGGCAAGGGATTCTGGTAGGGCTCTAGCTAGAACATCACCGATTGAGAAATTGGTTGGCGTACTGAAGGCGATTACTCCACCGACAAGAGCGCAGCTCTTAAATAAAGAGAGAGAGAGATTTATTACTCAGGACAAATATCTTTTTATTGCTTGCTAATTTCTAAGTAAGGGTTTTACTAAGATTAGTATTATGAAAAGATGTGCTTGTCTTCTTTTGTCATCGTCAATCGACTTTACTGATGAATGACTTTACCATCCATCCTCTGTTAGCATCATGCTGCACGCATATCACGCGTGTTGCAATAATATTATTATTATTGCGTATGGCAGACAAAAATAAAATATCCTGCGTGGATCATATATCCAGCTGAAGCTCCCCTAACCAAGTCTCTGCCGCATCCGTCACACAATGCAGCTTGGCTATACCGCCTGGGAACCGGTGCAGAGGGCACTCGTTCACTATGTGAGATATGGTTTGATCCGGGTGACCACATTCACAGTGTGGCGACTCCTTTAAGCCCCATTTATGTTGCAGTATATATTATACTGCTAACACTATCATGTGGGTTGTGAAGCAGATTCCCAACGTCACCAACCCTGGTATTAGGGTTAATATTGAACCACCAAGAGGCCCTTGACATGACTCAGGTAACGACTACATCGGGACCAACGTCTTAATGTGCCGTCTAAAGCACGGATAATCTTACTTCCGGATAATCGTTTGATCAGCTTGAAATGTCTTTACCAAACCAGGGCTTGCAAAGTGATTTTTGTGAAATGTCTCCACCGGGATTCGAACTCGGGACTACTGGATCGGGAGCCCAACAGTCAACCATTGGACCACGGAGGCTTGGTGAGGTAAACCCAGCTCAGTTGCTGGTGGGGAGCGGAGCGTTGCCGCTCTATATATAATATTGTTCCTTATTCTACGCATTTAGCTAATAATATTACGTACCTCCTTACAAATGGATCCAAATGAATCCTTATACTTACTAACAATGAATTTAATTAAATGAAACGAATAGACCGTAGTTGTTACTATCTGCTAGCAGTGGTTAACAAATGTGAGGAGTCACGCAAGTTAGAAACGGGAGCGGTCGGTTAATGGACCACGGACCTTAGTGGTGTTGCCAGGGTATACACCGCATTTCATGTAAATAAAGAAATATAAATTCCTTGGATATGTTGTATTTGATCACTTGGGGCAGCCTAATGTATGGCAGAGGCCATACATTAGGCATTACGGGCGTGAACTTTCGACTATTTTTCTAATTGGGGTAGGCAAGGGTAAAGAATCGCGAGATAAACTAAGTGCTCACCAATTTACATTACCAACGGTATTTCATATATGGAAAATAGTATGTGTAAATAACTTACTTAGAGGTAAATCAGAAAACGTTTACACAATAAAACTGATACAAGGAACATACAAACAAAACAGATGGTACAGGTAAGCTTATTGCTTATCTTACGTTTATGTCTATAACCGTTGTTTGCGATAGTTCAATTATGTAGAGCTTTTTTTTTGTTTTTTTTTTTTGACATGACTTATTGTAGATTTCCCGCAGATGCCACTAACTACTTGAGCGGACAAAATTATAATTATAGAGCGGAGTGTACTTGTATGTATTCAGTTTTTACTTTTTAACATAAATCGATAAATCAGACTTCATTACCCTTTAAATTATACAAAGCTTTATGGATGATTTGAAAGCTTTATAGAAGACTTAATTACGACTAAATAAATAATAAATTATTTTTCTTTCTTTATATTACGTTTATAAAATAAATTATAATAGAATTAAAAATATTGTGACGAATAAATTTAACAGAGGTTTTTTATTTTACTTTCATAAAAGTTTCTTTAAATTTGAAATAATGAGTAACTGAAATAGTAACGTATTAAGACGAATATCACATAATTGTCCACCTAAGGAAAATCCATTTTCATAATTCATTGACAGAAAAACAGCATAAGTACTTTTAGCTGGGGGCTAAAGAGACATAATTTCCACACGAAACAGTACTAACAACTAACAAAATGTGGTTTTTGAATTGTAATATACAAAATCACAAGCAATGTTTTCTCTGCCAACTAAGAAAACTGCAATATTTTTGGCGCAATATAGAAATAGTTGCGCGCTTAGAAGTCTCTTTAGCCTGTCTACACTATGGACTGTCAAACTTTCAAATCGCTTTTTCTCAAAACTATGTTTTATGAGTTGTTACAGTATTGAATATCATGTGCGATATCAGCAAAATGTCTTCTGACAACTTAAAAATGGATCAATAATTATAGTTCAAAACTTACCACATAGAAAGTTGTTTTTCACACAGCAACACCAGCACGAAGCCAGTGGGTAATTTATGAGCGGAGCCCCCGGGGATGGGTATATATGGACCTGTGAAATCGAGGAGCACGGATTAGATTGTTACCGATTTTACGCCGAGCCTGCATTGTTAGCCCCCTTCGTTAGTACAGTACTGCCAGGATAATTGTCTATTCTTGTAAGCTAGTTGTATGAGATTCATAGTCAGCGTTTTCTATATCTATAATGGCGTTTCCTGTAAATAAATTTCCCGAGTACCTACGAATTCCGATGGAACATATCACGAAAATCACTTTGTGATCCCTAGTTTGGTTATGGGACATTACAGGCTGATCACCTGATTGTCCGAAGGAAAGATGATCCGTGTTTCGGAAGGCACGTTAGCCATTGGTCCCGGTTAATACTTACCGATGTAAGTTAGTAGTCCTTACATGAGTCAGGGGCCTTTGGCGGCACAATAGTAATCCTGACACCAGGGTTGATGGGTTTGGTAATTAACCTCGCAACCCACACGACAGAAGAAAAAAATAATCTCTGAAATATCATGGGATATAGTGGTATAGTAGGCATGTTCTTTTACTGAATAATATGCAGATGTCAGCGCTCCCCATTTGCCCGACCAAGTAGTGAATTTCATACGAGATAAATTTACAGAGACGTAAAAGAATGCGCGCCTTTAGAGGACTTTCACGATATTATTATGTCCCGGATAAAGGGCAGTACGGATATTTCTGTTTTTTTTTATATGACAGACCATGCAAGGATTAAATGCTTGTATGCAGGACGACTTTGTTAAGCTGCTTCGTTAGGAAAGCCGGAATAATTGTATATTTCTATACTGCTGGTTGGTTGTGCATTCATAAACTTTCGTATCTATAGGCTAGAATAGGTTAAGTATAGTTTAATCAGTAACATAGCGCATTTTATTCACTTAACTTAAAATATAAAAATTCAACTGAAAATTGTGTTAAGTAAACTTACGTGTTTTAATATTAAACAATTTAAATGCTGAAAGTCTGATTAAGTACTAAAATAAAAACAGATCTAGGACTAACGAAAAACATTTTTTTGTTTCTATTTCATTTATTTAAGAATTTTAATCAAGAAAAACGTCCGACATTTTATCGCGTTTTTCTATGACGTCACAGTGTGCTAGCTCATACAATTTCCTTAGTAATTTCGTGTTTTGACGTTAATTAAAAAGTAACTTATTTAAAAAAGTAGGAAACTGGCCTATAGCATTTGTTTATAATATCTTTATCAAAACAACAAGTAAGTAAATCTTGACCTCCGATTTGACCTTAATCAACTGCGTTCTTCCAGCCAACTCTTGGACGGTAACTAAAGTACCTACTTATTAAACGAAGCGAGCAGCTCGGTGGAGCAGCGTTAAACGCGCTCGGTCTGCGATTGTTGAAGTTAAGCAACTTTCGCATAGGCCGGTCATAGGGTGGGTGACCACAAAAAAAAGTTTTCATCTCTCCGTGCTTCGGAAGGCACGTTAAGCCGTTGTTTGCATTAGCAGTCGTTAATAACCACCAATCCGGACTGGGCCCGCGTAGTGGTTTAAGGCCCGATCTCCCTATCCATCCACAGGGAAGGCCCGTGCCCCTGCAGTGGGGAAATTAATGGGCTGGTGATAATGAAACAAGTAAGTTTGTAATATGTGGATAGACATATTGTAAACGAAACCAAACATTGTACAATTAGATAAAAGACTGTTGCTGTTCTAGAAATAAATAAATTACCTATGCATCTTAAACCAAGAAGATGTGTCTCTAGTGATGGTCAAATCTTCATGGCAAGGTTGGACCGAACCCTTTGTGCATGTTTGGTGACCATGAACAAAGTAGAACGTCCTGATTAGAATACAATATGCTGCTTATTTAAATTATCTGGACCTTGTCGGTAAAACAATCTATTGTTGATATACTTAGGTAGTACTTGATTTTATTTCGCTTTTAGTCGGTACATTATTTTTGATATGATTCCGTCAAGGAATGTGTCCTTTCTAGAAATATTTATACATGTGGCTGATAGGCTGATCATCGTACGGTTCATGATAAGTAAATGAATGAGTAAAATAACAACACACACGAATCAAATAGGCATCTCGCTGGTATTTCTGCAGGTCCTAGGTTCCAATCCCGGTGGGGTCATATCACAACAATCACTTTCTGATCCATAGTTTTGTTAGGATATTACAGCCTGATAACCAGATTGTTCAAAAGGTAAGATGATCCGTGCTTCGGAAGGCACGTTAAGCCCTTGGTCCCGGTTACCACTTACTGATGTAAGTAAGTAGTCGTTACGTGAGTCATGTCACGCCTTTAACGGCTCAATAGTAACCCTGACGGGTTGATAAGGTTGGTAATCTACCTCTCAACCCACACGAAAGAAGAAGCTAGTGTGCATCCCGTTGTTTGACGTGTGCTGTCAATTTAATTCTGTCAGGTTCATGCATAAGATTTAAAAACTTAAAATTGATCTGTGTTCCATTTTTTCCTTTCCCCGTCCCTTTCCTTTTTTTGGATAAGAAAATGATGGGTATAAATAGCTTTTACAAAAAGGCGGTGTCTGTTGGAATCATCACTATTGTCCTATTGCTAGCCACATGTTTCTTTTCGTCGATCGGAGGCGTGCGGAGCATACGCCACCGCGCTGCTCCACTGCGGGTTGGCGATTCGACAGCAGCAAATATTCGTTCCCTAAATCGATCAAACCCAGAATCTCTGACTTTGAAATAAAGGCGTATATTTCCTAGCCATTGCAATAAAAGTGGTCGCTCGATTACTTTCGGTAATAATAATATATTTAGAGATCGTTTCATAAGCAGATTTACTCGTTAAAACCTCGTTCTAGTATCTTACAAACATTTAAGCGTTTCCAAAGCTCGGCTTTATCCATTAGCCACCCATCTACGTTTCTAAATGCCCCTGGCTGGCAACCCACAATTAAAGCCAGTAAGTACACCTCAGATTATCAATTACCTACTCATTTTATCTATAACTATTTCCTTTAGTCGGTATTCTGTTGCTATACTCCAAAGACTTGAAGGCAAATGTTGCTCTTACGTGATTGTTTATTATTGTACCTTTATTAGCAGTAAGATATACGAAATATTGGTTATTGTACGGTATTACAAAAGGGCAACATACATATTGATCTACCTTTATAATATAAAAAACATAACCAGTCTATATACGTCCCACTGCTAGGCACAGGCCTCCCCTCAATCAACCACCACGCTGCTCTACTACGGTTTGGTGGAGGTGATTTTACGGCTAATAGCCGGGACCAACAGCTTAACGTAGCCTCCGAAACACGGAATCATTTTATTTTTTCGGACAATCAGGTGATTCAAGCCAGAAAAGCCCTTACCAAACAACGGACAGTCTCACAAAGTGATTTCGACAATATCCCCAGCGGGAATCAAACCCGGATCTTGAGCCTAACGCTCTAAACACTAGACCACAACTAATATAATATAAATGAGTATATTTTTACTCTTACTACTATTAGGTACAAACTTTCTCTTCTAGTGCGATAATTACCTATTCAGTTTTTTTCCAATAAAATAATTTAGATAAGGTATGTGCCCCACACATGCTTCGCATCTCGCAATCTGTGTATCCGTCTATAGGTATAGGTATACTTTCGCGACTATCTGCGACATGTATCTACGTCATAAGAGTCATAAGTTATAATATTATAATTTCACTCACGAATTGTACTATAATATATAACACTTAATTGTTTTTGGCAATTTTATTACGCCAGTCTTACGCCAATTAAGATTCTAATATGACAAGAATACAGGTAATTGAAGCAAATTAACGAAACAGGTAGCCACGTATACACTTTACGTAACTTAGGAAAAGGCTAAGTAGGTGCTTAGATAAGAAACATTAAGAAAATTTAGAACTTGAATAGGGTGTGTATCGAATCTACGGCGAGACCTGGCTAATGAAGTTTTATGCAACCGGTAATGAGCTGGTTTGAATAGTATTTATCATTTGTGCTCTGGCTGCTTAACGGTTTAATGCGTTTAGCTCGAAGTGGGACGTGTATGGGCGTATGGGAAAACCTACGAGCCAATGCTTCCGCGGATTTTCGAATATGAAATCCCTTTGTTGCATTGCAGAGGTCACCGCCTGATTCCTTGCAGAGGCCACGTTGATGTTTGTGCAATTGTTTTATATTTTTGTGCTATCCTGGCTAGGCCGCGCCTGTTTAACCCAAAACGTTATAACTTTAGACAGACAATAAAGCACTCTGTCTTGTATTCCCATCGCAATAAAGCTTACCTTGGATTGTTAATGTATAAAGGTTATAACAATTTGTAGTGATGGAGTAGGGCGTTTGGATCCATCGCAGTGCTAGCTCGCCGTAGGCGGTGCAGTACTGGACATGCAATATGAATTGTACTTACTAGTGAAGTACCAGTCGACGCATATAACGGAATGAATACTTCTTACGCCGCCGCTGTATTTATAAATGCATTTAATCGCAGTGAATTATCATTTACAAAAGGAATTGTAAAGAGCTTCGCGTCTAATTTCCATTTTAGATTCGAATTCGACCTTAGATGCGAGGGTTGAGATTGGAGTGCGTGTAAAATACGGGGCCAATAACAACAATGGGGCACATATCGGTCGATCGACTATATTCTATTAACCTATCAGCAGAGTTACATCCCTAGGGCGTAGCTGCGGGCGTCCAGCGATATTCACCGTTAATGGTTTTGTCTCGAGAGTTGGCGCCAGAGCGTATACTATCCATTATTTGCATTCGAAGTCCCACGATATGCATAATGTATTGTTTTGTGAGTACGGCGGGACTTGCCGAGCTTTATAGGTATTGTTTATTGGCCCACAGCTCCTTACTGTGTCTGCTTAGCCTTGAATTGCACATTTGCATTGATCTGACGGTGTTTCAAATGTGTTTACGGTCGAATTGATTTAGTTATGGGACTGTCTCGCTGCTAACTCGGGGTCTAAATACATTGTACTGTTTCGGTCGGTAACGAGAATGACCCGGCTTTAGAACCATTTGGTTATGTTTATGTCGTTGTTTACGTAAGGTTAATAAGGTCATTTGGGGCTAGGATATTTTAGTGGTGGTTTTACGTTTGCCGTTAGCATTTAAAGTCAAATTATAGGTACTTTACTGACTTACTTCATCACTAATTTAAGAGTCACGCTCTTGTCAGTGTAATATTCCTCTACATGCTACTTTTAGAGAAAAATAGGGCGGTAGTTTCCCTCTTGCCTTCTGCCCCTGACTGACTTATTTATATATTTTGAAATATTTCTCTAAATATAATATACGTAGTAGAGAGTAGAACAGTCATGAAATGCTATTATTTACATGATATCATGTGACGTTGGGAGATTAAAGAAATGGTCAGAGATATGTCGATATGTTAAGATACTTTTTGTAATTATTTCTTTTTTATTTTGGTGCAATAAAGTGTATTTGTATTGTATTGTATGTCTGTGAACTGGGCACTTTTTTGTTTTCAACAATATTTTATAGACCATTCTATGAAATATCGAATTTTTTTTTAAATATTTTATGGAGTTTATCATTATAGTCTGATTACCTAATGTTTGTTGTTTTAAATAAAATAAAGTCGCCCATTTGTAATGTTGCTAAATGTTTTGTTTGTGTGCAATGAGTATATGTAATTTGAATTTTCTACCGGAATAAGAGTCCTCAACGCTCCCTATTTGTGTCCGATCAAGTACTTTTATGATGAATTATGAATAAAAATAAACACATAAGTACATAAAATAAACAGCCAATACGTCCTACTCCTGGACGCAAGCCTCCCCTCATCAAACGGAGATGGTGTGGAGCATATTCCAATAAAAATAATGTAAATAGAAAAAAATTAAAAAAACAATAATTCACCACATTGTTTTCTATGCGATGATAGGCGGAATTTAAATACGTATCTTTAGAGACTATCACCAAAAGCGCCTGCAAGATTTGTCCTAACGGTCTGTGTTGTCTTCCCCGAAGTAAGTCTATTTGAGTATTTTTGCCATGATATCTATGGTAGCTCAGTAACGGTAGTGCGCTGCTTCCAAGGGTCGCGGGGTCGAACCCCGGTCGGTACCAATAAGGAATTTGAGTTGAATTTATACATAATCCCATAAACATGTTCTACGGGTGGTCTGGGATAGAGAGATTTGTGATGTTATGGTAGTTAAGAGGCGTCTTCATCTCTGAAGGATGCAGATTCGAATCCATACCCTAGTTTAACATTAACTTCTTGAGAATCACCACTATGTCTAGTTGGGGCGATTTTGAAAACTATTTTTTTGACTGGGTTTTTCCGTTCTTATGGTGGGGTCCATACCCTGTCGACATCCATTGGAATGTAGGTATTATCTTTATTGAAGTACATCTTCGTTGTAAGCCTAAAAAAAGGGTTGCCGATGCCGTGCATTTGTAGGTATCCAATCTTCTTTATCACCGCTAAAACCCAACCATAAAATTAAAAGGCAAATTCTCTTTTGTTTTTATTTCAACCATCCCACCTTTTGATTAAATCAATGACTTTGGTTTCAATAGCCACTCGCCATCAGTGCTTCCTCAAACAATCCTCGTTCGACATAATAGACTCTGTTATAATCAAGCGAGAGCAGTCCAGTCTTATTATTTCGACAGCTCTAAAGGGCATTCTGTTGGGGTATTGTCCCAGTACTGGCGAATATCGAACCTTGGGTTTTTAATCCCCTGGTAGTTACGGCTTCCGAACACATCCAGCTTAGGGACGGTAAAAGTACAGGCTCCCGAAGAACGTAATATAGGAGGCGGCCAATCAGCCCGCGACAACAAACACTTGAGGACCCCGGTACCGACCACTACGTATAGAATAGTAGAAACTTAAAATGTTTCAGCACTATCGTCAAAGAAAAGTAATATAGAACGTACTACGTATAAAACGGTAACTCTCAGTCCCGCACCAATTCATATCGCTTACCGTCGTCTCCCCCTCTGGATTTACTTTAGTCGGAGTCCTTACTATCTGGAGGAAGACAGAAGAAGGCGCGGACTGTGGTCGCACTTACTTACGGTATGATTGTTTATTTTGAAAGAAAGTCTGAGGCATGCTGCCGTATTACCGCCCTCACTGAGACCCCAACCTTCAAACCACAGAGTGAGAGCTGCAATGTAAACACGATCAACGAACGAACTGATATTGAAGACCACAAACGATGTTGGACGCAGTCTTTCAACAGACAACATTAGTAGAGACAGAGATTGAATTACTGAAGAAATTATGCAATGCTCAAAAAACTCGAGGCCCAGGTTTCAACTTGAGAAATGGCCCTTGTGATGTAAACTTATACTTACCCCGGACACTTCGTACAAAACACCTCGTTACACAGACACTACACATTGACGTTATCGTACACTAGCATCTGTGTGTGTGACGTATGAAGACTAAAGTAAGACCGAAAGAGGGGTGAGGTAAACCTACCTCAGGTGTTAGTGGGGAGCGGAGAGTTGCCGTTCTATACGTAGTATTATTTTTTATTCTACGCTTATACTCCGAATGGTTACATCAACCTGGAGGGTTAAAATGGCCATATTTAAAAAGCAATCGTTGATATTGGGCAGCATCCGTGGTCTAGTGGTTAGAGCGTTAGGCTCACGATCACGATGGAGGTCCTGGTTCGATTCCCGATGGGGACATTGTCGAAATCACTTTGTGAGACTGTCCTTTGTTTGGTAAGGACTTTTCAGGCTTGAATCACCTAATTGTCCGAAAAAGTAAGATGATTCCGTGCTTCGGACGGCACGTTAAGCCGTTGGTCCCGGCTATTAGCAATAAAAAACACCTCCACCAACCCGCAGTGGAGCAGCGTGGTGGATTATGCTCCATACCCCCTCCGGTTGATTGAGGGGAGGCCTGTGCCCAGCAGTGGGACGTATATAGGCAGTTTATGATGGGCATTTTTTATTGCCTATTTTGATGAATTGCTTCAATGTGACCTTTTTAGGGTTCATTTATTTGTATAAATTAACAAACTTCAAAATTACATATATACTTATTATAAAAAAAATAGTCATTATACAATCCAACCCTGACTGTTCTGGGTGCAAACAGGTGATCACAACGCTTACCGCATTACCGCGCTGAATAGCAATGGCCAACCTTTGCCCCAAGAACGGACCAGAGCGGGAGTCACCCGTTTTTCCCAGAATTTGCCTTTCAACTGTTTTAAGACAGTAGTTAAACAAAAACTTTACAAAAAAGATTATTATAAAGTTAGTGATTATTTAGAAGATATGAATGCATGGGATTAACTGTCTGAGAACTGATATTAGGCAGCTAAATTACTCAATTGTATACCAATATTTTATGTTTAAGTATTTTTATTTTTTTTAAAGAACGTCTAGGGCCCTGTGCCGAGGTTTTTCTTGCAGCTTCTTTTCCCCGGCTATACAGGTTGTGAGAAGCTGCAGTAGTTTTAGGCGGATGAGACGTCCGTTATGTAAAAATTGACGATTCAAAGTGTAACTATGTTACCAACTGAATAAAGATATTTTTGAATTTGAATTTGCGACTTAACTCTGAAGTGAGGATTCTGTTGTCTGCTCCCTAGCTACCAAAGGTCTCCACAGCAACGGGCAGGTATGTTCTTACTCACAGGAAAAATATTTTTTCAAAGCAATCTATTTATTGTGGCAGTGAAATAGAATGGTAAAATATACTCACAAAATAAGTACTCATCCGCAATTCCATTGGGATAGGCAAACCATAGTTTATGTATAATCTGTGACATACTCGTAGTCGCCAGATGTTAAACAGTAGCTCCTCAATATAGGAGCAATTTTCCCATTATGTAATTAAGTTGGACGTTTTACAAAAATATAATTGGATAATTAAATATAATCAAATGGCGTTTTCGGAAAGAATTCCAGTGATCGGTGATTGTTAACTATCTAGGCTATTCATTCCAAGGATTGTACGATTTAATTCGTGTTAAAATGTATTTGAAAATAATGACTAGCTGCCTGTGATTCCGAGAATATCGTTGAAATAGAGTACGACTCTGAGGTCCAGTGGTTGAGCGCTTGGCTCACGATCCGGAGGTCCTGGGTTCGATTCCCGGTGGGGACATATCACAAAAAATACTTTGTGGTACCTAGTTTGGTTAGGACATTACTGGCTGATCACCAGATTATCCGAAAATAAGATGATCCGTGCTTCGGAAAGCACGTTAAGCCGTTGGTTCCGGTTACTACTTACTGATGTAAGTAATTAGTCGTTACATGAGCCATGTCAACCTTAGGCGGCTCAATAGTAACGCTGACACCAGAGTTGATGAGGTTGGTACTCCATCTCACAACTCACACGATAGAAGAAGAAGATTATGGACCTGCCATAAATAAAATTATAATAGAAGTGGCAACGGTTGTAAGAATCAATCAAAATCCTTCGCGTTTTTCAACTAGTATGTATTGAGTACGAGGATAATATTCACAGAAACCCCAAAATTTGCTGCAAATTGCCTTCTGACAACTTGTGGCTCCGCTTACTCCAACAAGGAACTAAGGTGACAGTTTATGTTACATTACTAAACAACTACTGAACTTAATCTGCTATTACATGTGAAACCACTCACATCAAACAACATACTGTCGCGAACTTCACTCCTGAATCAATCTCCTTTGACACGACATTACAAAGTTCCCACTATCCCAGGAAGTTCAAAGGAGACGGAGTATACCACGTCTCTCAAACTTAGACCAGGACAGGACAGGGTATACAGGACCAAATACGGCGTGCGCTGGCGTTTCAATGGCGTTGCTTCGTTGTTATCTTGAGTCCTGGCGCCGGAATGACGAGTGCCCGTCGGCCTGAGATACATGTCCGCCAGTTTGACTGCTGATTGTGGAGTTTAGTTGGTCTTTTTGCCATAGATTAATTGCCTTGCCAAAAGCAAATAAACAAGTGACGAACGTATAATTAAATATTTGGCAGCCAATCAAAATTGATTCCATTTATGTTCGAACTTTGATCAACCTTGAGTGAACTTTGCTTGACTGTCAAATACTTATCTGAAACTCACTCGGCTAGTTTATTTTATATCGGTAAGACGGTAAGCTTATTTACTTCGTTTCGTGTCGTTTTATTGTTACTTGTGGAAAAAACATGCCCCGTATTCGATTGGGATAGACGGGTCAAAGATAAATTTGTATAAAATGCGAATCTTTCCCATGCGAATCGAAAATCAATCCCATGTATCTTTTCGACTTATTAAGAAAGAATTGAAGGTTACGTAACAATGAGTTATGGATGACGTCATAGCTCTTGAGACTTATAACCTTTCATAAGAAGCTATCATTTTTGGAATGAATTATATTAGTATTCATGATTGAATCATAGATAATTGATATCACGTGGTTTTCAGGATTTGTTTCCAGTTAAAAAAATTAGACGCCTTTTGCCTACATAGGCCTTAGCTGTCGAAAAGATTATTGTATACATTACTATACAGCTCTGCCTACCCTTTCGAGGTTGCACGTGTGATGTTATGTTTAGTTATGCGTGTGTTATATCATGTGAATAAAATGAATGAGAACTGTTCGTCATAAGGATACCCGTGTATCAGTGTAATGTAGTAGCGCATATTTGCAGCAGCACACCGTGTGAAAATCAACTTACTTATTTATTTATTTGTAAGTATACAACATAAAAGACAAAAGAAACATACAAAGAAAACAGACAGTACAGGACATAAAGGTAAGATGATGATGGGGGAGGAAAGATGTGACAGGTACGGTTTTTTACAGAAGCCAAAATATATTTCCCGGGAATGTGGGTTTCCTAACGATGTTTTTGTGAAAATCGACTAACAAAGCGACAAATCACATTCTTCCTAACAAGTTAAACAAAGTTTGTTCAGAAAATTGACCCACAGTTTGTCCTTAGAAAATTAATTGTCGACGTGTTTAAGTTGGACACTTGTCTGAAGTGTTATTATAGCAAGTAATTAGAACGCAGCTGTTGTTATACAAGGAAAGTGCCCATCTAACTTTTGTTTGGCATTTCTTGGTGACAAACTTTATAATGTTTGCATAGGCAAGCAGATTTTATGCGGTTGTGTTGTTTCAGTGTTACGTTAAATAGTAGAGAAGGATATTTTAGGACTTACAAGGAAGGAAAGATATTTTAGGTAACCCTCCGCCCCGCACTAATTCGTAGTTAGATTTACCTCACCCCCTCTGAGGCCGCTAAGGAGTAAAGGAGAGCGTTCGCTTTCTCGATCGAAGCATAGAATAAGGATTAGTACTAAGTAGCTCGAAGAACAATATTGTTCTATAAAGTGTCTGGGTGTACTATTAGTCCAAACAAGTAAGTAAATGGAAGACACAAAAACACTTTGAGCCAAATGGACATATAGCGAGTTGTGAGTTTGAAAATGATTTACTTAAATGCATTTTTACACTTCAATCTGCTTTCGGGATCTCTTGTTAACTCAAAATTATTTTCTAAAGACTAATATAATAAAGACTGTAATATTGTAAAGTTGTTTTTAAAGAAACTGTATAACTGTAAGAAAATGTAATATCTGAATGTGTCAGTCTGAGGATAGACTGAGAGCAGCATGGCCGAATGTAAGAATGATAGGTTGGATGAAACGGAACGTAAAGGTGTGTGAAGAAGAGGTAGAATTTAAAGCTGGAAAATAAAGAAGTCAGCACACAACATAAAATATAATCGTTTCCAGCATGCCTCGTTCCACAACATAAGTTCACGACTATCAATTGGGATACCTATTTATATTATATATATTTCTCAAGAGAAACTGAATACCCGCCCAAAAAAAAGTTTTCGTGAATAAATAATCTTAACGGAAACACATAATAACTGGTTCTTACCGCGTTTATAGCAGGGATATGAGACTCCCTAAGGGAGACTCCTTAAAGTGCTTTAACTAAGATAATAACCGCGTAAACTTAAAACAATGTATAATACTTAACTACTCACATAGATACTATATTCTCCAAAGACATCTTTGATTGAAAAATAGTTCACGGTCACTGGTCCATTATTAATATGAGAACTGACACATTTTGTTTAACCTTGTAATTGTGGTGTTAGTGACATCGTAACGTTTACTGGGGGGGGGGGGGATGATTCAGACTGCGATTCTGAATAAATATTGGAAAATTGATGTCAATTTTTTGTGTTATTTTTAATTATAAATAAAAATAAAAATTGCGCTTGATATCTCAGGGTGGTATTAATAAACCAATCTCAGCTTTGAGACTACCCTCAAGATCATGTCAATGTGACAGTTCTCATATAAAAACAGGGACTTGAGCATGATCTTGAGGGCAGTCTCAGCTGAGATTAGTTTATTAATACCACCCTCAGAATCCTAGCTTGAATCACCCACCAAAGTTTTGTTACGATGTCACTAACACCCTGTATAATGGGCGGACTTAAAAAAATAAGTAATAATAATTTAAGTACCTAAATTATATTATTATAAATGGAACATCATTGTATATTACGAAATATAGAACCAATAGGACCAGTATACATCGGCATGATAACAAATTGATCTCTACTTACTTAAACAATCTCAAATACAAATTCAATATTAAATTACACCAAGCGATCGTGAACCACAAAATGTATGCAATTGTATACAAGGTATCTCACCTAGTAGCACAACCAATAATTTGTTGCTGGCAACCGAATCCTGATTAATTCCCGCAAGTGGCAGTAATTTTATCGATTTTGACCATATAATTATAATTAAAACTAGATGTCGCGTGGTTCGCTCGCAGCAAGCTGCTCGCGTGTCTTGTTTTCCCGCCATTTTTTTATCGCGATAGAATTTGACCAAGACTTGAATAGGTCTCGTGAAATCAAAAAAGTTCTAGGTGCTATAGTTTTGCCAGGCCGTAGGGTGACCCCTGATGCGGAGCAGTTTTCCAAGATGACGTTCCGATCACACCCGAATACATCATTTTTACCTCTGAGACATTTTCTGGAAAAACAAAAATTTGTATGGCGGCCATCTTGTTTTTCGGCCATTTTGTTTTTTTTTTCACTGGCGATAAAATTTGACCAAGATTTAAGTAGGTTTTGTGAAAAAAGAATCATTCCTGGTGCGATAGTTTCGCCAGGCTGTAAGGTGTCTCCCTGATGCGGAGCAGGTTTCGAAGATCGAAAAGTATTTCCATACTCAACATGATGTTTCGATCACATTCCTCATACATCATTTTTACCCCCGAGGCATTTTCAGGAAAAACGAAAAATTTGTATGGCGGCCATCCTGTTTTTCCGCCATTTTGATTTTTTTTCACCCACAATAGAATTTGACCAACATTTAAATAGGTATCGTGAAAACTAAAAAGTTCCACGTGCGATAGTTTCACCAGGCCGTAGGGTGTCTCCCTGATGCGGAGCAGTTTTTCAAGATCGAACAGTTTTTCCATACTCAGCTTGACGTTTCGATCACACCTCTCATACATCATTTTTACCTCCGAGACATTTTCTGGAAAAACAAAATTTTGTATGGCGGCCATCTTGTTTTTCCGCCATTTTGATTTTTTTTCACTCACGATAGAATTTGACCAAGATTTAAATAGGTTTTGTGAAAAAATTATCGATCCAGGTGCCATAGTTTCGCCAGGCCGTGGGGTGTCTCTCTGATGAGGAGCAGTTTTTGAAGGTTGAGCAGTATTTAAATTCTCAACATGATTTTCCGATTACGTCCCCATACATTGTTTTTACCCCCGAGACATTTTCTGGAAAAATATTTTTTTGTATGGCGGCCATCTTGTTTTTCCGCCATTTTGATTTTTTTTCACCGGCAATCGAATTTGACCAAGGTTTAAATAGGTTTTGTGGAAAAATAATCATTCCAGGTGTGATACTTTTGCCAGGCCGTAGGGTGTCTCCCTGATGCGGAGCAGTTTTCCAGGATCTGGAAGTTTTTCCATACTCACCGGGAGGTCCCGATCACTTTTCTCATACATTATTTTTACCCCCCGACGCTCCTTCTGGGA
The DNA here is from genome assembly GCF_024362695.1 of Pectinophora gossypiella. Lineage (NCBI taxonomy): Eukaryota > Metazoa > Arthropoda > Insecta > Lepidoptera > Gelechiidae > Pectinophora > Pectinophora gossypiella. The sequence continues at coordinate 12,282,045 of NC_065410.1, forward strand.
GAACAATTATGTCAGTGAGTCAGTGAGTCAATGGGTTTGTAGCTATATATAATATAACTAGATGTCGCGTGGTTCGCTCGCAGCAAGCTGCTCGCGTGTCTTGTTTTCCCGCCATTTTTTTACCGCGATAGAATTTGACCAAGACTTGAATAGGTCTCGTGAAATCAAAAAAGTTCTAGGTGCTATAGTTTTGCCAGGCCGTAGGGTGACCCCTGATGCGGAGCAGCTTTCGAAGATCGAAAAGTATTTCCATACTCAACATGATGTTTCGATCACATTCCTCATACATCATTTTTACCCCCGAGGCATTTTCGGGAAAAACGAAAATTTCGTATGGCGGCCATCTTGTTTTTCCGCCATTTTGGTTTTTTTTCACCGGGTATTGAATTTGACCAAGATTTAAATAAGTTTCGTCAAAAAAATATTGCTCCAGGTTTTATAGTTTTGCCAGGCCGTAGGGTGTCTCCCTGATGCGGAGCAGTTTTTCAAGATCGAGCAGTATTGAAATACTCAACATGACGATCCGATCACATCCCTATACATCATTTTTATCCTCGAGGCATTTTCAGGAAAAACGAAAATTTTGTATGGCGGCCATCTTGTTTTTCCGCCATTTTGGTTTTTTTTCACCAGGGATTGGATTTGACCAAGATTTAAATATGTTTCGCGAAAGAAAAATTGCTCTAGGTTTTATAGTTTTGCCAGGCCGTAGAGTGTCTCCCTGATGCGGAGCAGATTCTGAAGATAGAGAAGTGTTTTCATACTCCACAAGACGTTCCGATTACAGCCCCATACACAGTTTTTACCCCCGAGACGTTTTCTGGAAAAACAAAATTTTGTATGGCGGCCATCTTGTTTTTCCGCCATTTTGATTTTTTTTCACCCACAATAGAATTTGACCAAGATTTAAATAGGGTTTGCGAAAAAAAAATTGATCCAGGTATAATAGTTGCGCCAGGCCGTAGGGTGTCTCCCTGATGCGGAGCAGTTTTCCAAGATCTGGAAGTTTTCCCATACTCACCGGGAGGTCCCGATCACATCCCCCATACATCATTTTTACCCCCCGATGCTCCTTCTGGGAGAACAATTATGTCAGTGAGTGAGTGAGTGAGTCAGTCAGTCAGTCAGTCAGTCAGTGGGTTTGTAGCTATATATAGTATAACTAGATGTCGCGTGGTTCGCTCGCAGCAAGCTGCTCGCGTGTCTTGTTTTCCCGCCATTTTTTTTACCGAGATAGAATTTGACCAAGACTAAAATAGGTCTCCTGAAATCAAAAAAGTTCTAGGTGCTATAGTTTTGCCAGGCCGTAGAGTGTCTCCCTGATGCGGAGCAGTTTTCCAAGATGACGTTCCGATCACACCCCAATACATCATTTTTACCTCGTGAGACATTTTCTGGAAAAACAAAAATTTGTATGGCGGCCATCTTGTTTTTCGGCCATTTTGTTTTTTTTTTCACTGGCGATAAAATTTGACCAAGACTTTAATAGGCTTCATGAAAACAAAAAAGTTCCAGGTGCGATAGTTTCGCCAGGCTGTAGGGTGTCTCCCTGATGCGGAGCAGCTTATGAAGATCGAAAATATTTCCATACTCAACATGATGTTTCGATCACATTCCTCATACATCATTTTTACCCCCGAGGCATTTTCGGGAAAAACGAAAATTTTGTATGGCGGCCATCTTGTTTTACCGCCATTTTGTTTTTTTTTCACTGGCGATAAAATTTGACCAAGGTTTAAATAAGGTTTATGAAAAAAAAATTGGTACAGGTGTGATAGTTTTGCCAGGCCGTAGGGTGTCTCCCTGATGCGGAGCAGTTTTTGAAGGTCGGGAAGTATTTCCATACTCAACATGACATTTTGATCACATTCCTATACATCCTTTTTACCCCCGAGGCATTTTCAGGAAAAAAGAAAAATTTGTATGGCGGCCATCTTGAATTTCCGCCATTTTGATTTTTTTTCAACTGCAATTAAATTTGACCAAGATTATAATAGGCCTGGTGGAAAAAATAATGTTCTAGGTGCGATAGTTTGGCCAGGCCGTAGGGTGTCTCCCTGATGCGGAGCAGATTTGAAGATAGAGAAGTGTCTCCATACTCAACAAGACACTCCGATTACACTCCCATACACAATTTTTACCCCTGAGACATTTTCTGGAAAAACATTTTTTTGTATGGCGGCCATCTTGTTTTTCCGCCATTTTGATTTTTTTTCACCAGTGATTGAATTTGACCAGGAATTAAGTAGGTTTTGTGGAAAAAGAATCGTTCTAGGTGCGATAGTTGCGCCAGGCCGTAGGGTGTCTCCCTGATGCGGAGCAGTTTTCCAAGATCTGGAAGTTTTCCCATACTCACCGGAAGGTCCAGATCACATCCCCCATACACCATTTTTACCCCCCGACGCTCCTTCTGGGAGAACAATTATGTCAGTGAGTGAGTGAGTGAGTCAGTCAGTCAGTGGGTTTGTAGCTATATATATAGTACTAGATGTCGCGTGGTTCGCTCGCAGCAAGCTGCTCGCGTGTCCTGTATTAGTTCGAAGCTTTGTATGGCGGACATCTTATTTTCGTGAAATCAATAAAGTTTTAGGTGCTATAGTTTTTCCAGGCCGTAGGGTGTCTCCCTGATGCGGAGCAGTTTCTGAAGATCAAGAAGTATTTACATACTCAACATAATATTCCGATTATACCCCAATACATTGTTTTTGCCTCCGAGACATTTTCTAGAAAAACAAAATTTTGTATGGCGGCCATCTTGTTTTTTGCCGGCGATTGAATTTGACCAAGACTCGAATAGGTCTCGTGAAATCCAAAAAGTTCTAGGTGCTATAGTTTTGCCAGGCCGTAGGGTGACCCCTGATGCGGAGCAGTTTTCCAAGATGACGTTCCGATCACACCCCAATACATCATTTTTACCTCGTGAGACATTTTCTGGAAAAACAAAAATTTGTATGGCGGCCATCTTGTTTTTCGGCCATTTTGTTTTTTTTTCACTGGCGATAAAATTTGACCAAGACTTTAATAGGCTTCGTGAAAACAAAAAAGTTCCAGGTGCGATAGTTTCGCCAGGCTGTAGGGTGTCTCCCTGATGCGGAGCAGCTTTCGAAGATCGAAAAGTATTTCCATACTCAACATGATGTTTCGATCATATTCCTCATACATCATTTTTACCCCCGAGGCATTTTCGGGAAAAACGAAAATTTCGTATGGCGGCCATCTTGTTTTTCCGCCATTTTGGTTTTTTTTCACCGGGGATTGAATTTGACCAAGATTTAAATAGGTTTCGTGAAAAAAATATTGCTCTAGGTTTTATAGTTTTGCCAGGCCGTAGGGTGTCTCCCTGATGCGGAGCAGTTTTTCAAGATCGAGCAGTACTGAAATACTCAACATGACGATCCGATCACATCCCTATACATCATTTTTACCCTCGAGGCATTTTCAGGAAAAACGAAAATTTTGTATGGCGGCCATCTTGTTTTTCCGCCATTTTGGTTTTTTTTCACCAGAGATTGGATTTGACCAAGATTTAAATATGTTTCGCGAAAGAAAAATTGCTCCAGGTTTTATAGTTTTGCCAGGCCGTAGGGTGTCTCCCTGATGCGGAGCAGATTTTGAAGATAGAGAAGTGTTTTCATACTCCACAAGACGTTCCGATTACATCTCCATACACAGTTTTTACTCCCGATGCATTTTCTGAAAAAACAAAATTTTGTATGGCGGCCATCTTGTTTTTCCGCCATTTTGATTTTTTTTCACCCACAATAGAATTTAAACAAGATTTAAATAGGTTTTGTGAAAAAATAATCGTTCCAGGTGCGATAGTTTCGCCAGGCTGTAGGGTGTCTCCCTGATGCGGAGCAGCTTTCGAAGTTCGAAAAGTATTTCCATACTCAACATGATGTTTCGATCACATTCCCCATACACAGTTTTTACCGCCGAGGCATTTTCAGGAAAAACGAAAAATATGTATGGCGGCCATCTTGTTTTTCCGCCATTTTGTTTTTTTTTCACCGGCGATAAAATTTGACTAAGATTTAAATATGTATCAAAAAAACAAAAAAGTCCTAGGTGCGATAGTTTCGCCAGGCCGTAGGGTGTCTCCCTGATGCGGAGCAGTTTTTCAAGATCGAGCAGTTTTTCCATACTTAACAAGATGTTCCGATTACAATCCCATACACAGTTTTTACCAACGAGACATTTTCTGGAAAAATAAAACTTTGTATGTCGGCCATCTTGTTTATCGGCCATTTTGGTTTTTTTTCACCGGCGATAAAATTTGACCAAGATTTAAATAGGTTTCGTGAAAACAAAAAAGTTCCAGGTGCGATAGTTTTGCCAGGCCGTAAGGTGCCGCCCTGATGCGGAGCAGTTTTTGAAGATCGGGAAGTATTTCCATACTTGACATGACGTTCCGATCACACCCCTAAACATCGTTTTTACCCCCAAGGCATTTTCAGAAAAAACGAAAAATTTGTATGGCGGCCATCTTGTTTTTCCGCCATTTTGTTTTTTTTTCACCGGCGATAAAATTTGACTAAGATTTAAATATGTATCAAAAAAACAAAAAAGTCCTAGGTGCGATAGTTTCGCCAGGCCGTAGGGTGTCTCCCTGATGCGGAGCAGTTTTTCAAGATCGAGCAGTTTTTCCATACTTAACAAGATGTTCCGATTACAATCCCATACACAGTTTTTACCAACGAGACATTTTCTGGAAAAATAAAACTTTGTATGTCGGCCATCTTGTTTATCGGCCATTTTGGTTTTTTTTCACCGGCGATAAAATTTGACCAAGATTTAAATAGGTTTCGTGAAAACAAAAAAGTTCCAGGTGCGATAGTTTTGCCAGGCCGTAAGGTGCCGCCCTGATGCGGAGCAGTTTTTGAAGATCGGGAAGTATTTCCATACTTGACATGACGTTCCGATCACACCCCTAAACATCATTTTTACCCCCAAGGCATTTTCAGAAAAAACGAAAAATTTGTATGGCGGCCATCTTGTTTTTCCGCCATTTTGGTTTTTTTTTCACCGGGGATTGGATTTGACCAAGATTTGAATAGGTTTCGTGAAAAAAATATTGCTCTAGGTTTTATAGTTTTTCCAGGCCGTAGGGTGTCTCCCTGATGCGGAGCAGTTTTTCAAGATCGAGCAGTATTGAAATACTCAACATGACGATCCGATCACATCCCTATACATCATTTTTACCTTTGAGGCATTTTCAGGAAAAACGAAAATTTTGTATGGCGGCCATCTTGTTTTTCCACCATCTTGGTTTTTTTTCACCGGGGATTGGATTTGACCAAGATTTAAATAGGTTCTGTGAAAAAATAATCGTTCCAGGTGCGATAGTTTTGCCAGGCCGTAGGGTGTCTCCCTGATGCGGAGCAGTTTTTCAAGATCGAACAGTTTTTCCATACTCAGCTTGACGTTTCGATCACACCTCCCATACATCATTTTTACCTCCGAGACATTTTCTAGAAAAAAGAAATTTTGTATGGCGGCCATCTTGTTTTTCCGCCATTTTGATTTTTTTTCACCGGTGATTGAATTTGACCAGGAATTAAATAGGTTTCGTGAAAAAAAAATTGATCCAGCTATAATAGTTGCGCCAGGCCGTAGGGTCTCTCCCTGATGCGGAGCAGTTTTCCAAGATCTGGAAGTTTTCCCATACTCACCGGGAGGTCCCGATCACACCCCCCATACATCATTTTGACCCCCCGACGCTCCTTCTGGGAGAACAATTATGTCAGTGAGTCAGTCAGTCAGTGGGTTTGTAGCTATATATAATATAATAATAACACATAATAACGGGTTCCTACCGCGTTGAAAGCAGGGATATGAGACTCCCGATATTTCGACACTGTTGCAAGTGCCATGATCACGGGATGACTGATGAGATTGGAGTGGAGTAGGTAGATCCATATTTTTTTACGGGCAGACATATCTGTCTACCCTCTTTCTTTGCGGCGTTTCTCGTTTTATCTTTGTTTTAATTATGATAATCACCGCGTAAACTTAAAACGATATAATTTAACGATATTATGTTGTTTTGACGATTAGTGCTAATATGGGAACCCAAATAAGTCAGGTCTTCTGTCAAAATACGAATAGAATCACGCATGTTAGGGAAAAAACAAAACTTATCGATTTCAACAAAGTTTATTGAATCGATCGATAATGTTACGCATGAGACCATCGATCGCGGCCCTTTAACCAACTTAGCGAAATAAAGAAGCAATAAATACCTATTCTTATACATATACCCAATACCCAATGTGCCTTATTCTGACAATAAAGTAAGACACAAGAATTTATATCACAAATTGAATTAGTAGTAATTTATTTTGAGAAGGATGTTATTTTCGTGGAATTCAATATCCAATTTTTCCAAATAAGCAAGGTCTAATTTTTACCCGACTGCGGGGAAGCAAGAAGAAGGGTAATGTGTTTAACCGCTATGTTTGTATTTGTGTATACACGTCTGTTTCCACCTAACTTCTAAATATTGCGGAAGAATTTCATAGAAATATTGTTTTATATTTTTGGAGCGTGATTATTCGGTCGGGTTTTAGTTTTTAAACTTATATTTTTCGAACAATAAACGTAATACATATAACGTACGTCCGTCTAGATTCCTAGCTGCCTTCGCTTATCCACCAGAGGTGGCACGGAGCATTTATTTTTCATCATTCACCACGTTTGCTGTACAGCAATCCAATGGCGAATATTCCACATATTTTCTTTTTTTGACGTGACTTGCTGTAGGTATATTTGCCGTAATTGGCATTAACTACTTGGCCGGACAAATGGAGAGCACTCGGGCTCTCACCCGTAACCAGTCAAAGTTAGCCAGTCAGTTAAAATTTAAGTGATATCGTCAGAACTGTGATCGATCACACAAAATCATCACGAGATTAGGAATTAAATTGATTTTTATTCATTTTGTAAGCGCCATAATTCTTAAATTCGGAAACTATAACTTGGTAAGACATTTTTTTCCAACATTCAGATTTTTTTTAAGTATGTATAATTTATTTACAGTGATATAATTACTTTTATTCTTTCTATTGTCCATTTTTTAAATTTCTTTAGCAAAAGTAAACCTTCCAACACCCTAAATAAAATGTCCGTTCTAAGACCATTCACGGATACCATTTTTCAAATCATAAATCCTACGTTAGACGCAGACACCTCTCTCGACTCAACGTCGCCGTACATTTTCCCACAGAAAAACAATGTTAAGACTCACCCGTAATGGAATCCCTGGTCGTATCACTTGCCTGTCAGCCCGGATTTCCGGATAGAGGGCCGCTACCAACCAGGGCTTTCTGTCGTCTGAGTTATCGAAGAGCCTCAGGGTAGAAGGACTTCAAATCGAACTGAACACTCACAAGCTTTACATTTGACTTATGGCGTATTTGCGAGTCAGAACGTAATCAAGAATGAATGCCACAGCAATGAAACAAGCAACTAAGACAAGCGCAATGATATAAACAAATCACAGATATAAAATCTATCTTCATAACAATCATTAACTAAAGACAGACGTTTATAACTAGCATTCCTTTGGTCATCTTCAGCACTTGTAATACCTGAGTTCCTCGAACCCATCGTGTTGTCCCGAGGCACATTCGCCGTTAGTTTGACAACTTAAATAGTTACCCCGGAAACGTTTAAACGCGTTGGAACTCATTTGTGGCTCTAACTGCACATAACTGGTCTGATGGGGTTGCGTGAACGCAACAAAGAAGGCACTTATGGCCGATTATGTGTTTTTGACTGCGGCCACGCGGTACGAGCGCGATAGGACGAACAACTGTCTAGAATTGGCTATGTTTAGCTAACTCTTACACAATTAGAAAGAAAAGCGATTTATTTCTATGATGGCAATACAAACTTACATAAGCTACATTTCATCTAAAAAGGTCTAGCGCTTTGCATTCTTCTTTTCAAAGAACGGAAGCCATAAGGACAAAAAAACGAAGTACAGTCTGTGTTAATAATTTTTTTTCTACGACATTTGTAATATTACTCGTGGCACTTACATTATGCTGGGGTTGGTGTTGACTTGCCATCATGATGAAACGATTCACTACATAATTTTCGTAATTATGAACCAAGGTGCATCGAACGTTTAAGATGTAATGTTCCTTAAGAACTCTAAACTTAGGTAATAATTGCCTTGTAAAAAGAAAGTAACTACCACCATAAGCGATAAAATGTTGTAATAATTAAGAATAGCTATAGAGGAGCGGATCCTGTTGTCACAGGTGTTTTTGCACTTACTAGCAGGCTCCAACCCTGATAATTGTTAATAATAATTAAGGTTATTGTAACAAAATAAATTTTATTTTTATTATTATCGATAATACTAGGAATGCACCTTTATTTTACACAGCTTGCCTTTTTATATACGAATGAAACCAACGCATCGTCACCGTCCCGCGCACTCTGCAAAAGCACCAACACCTCGGAATGAGCTCTGGGAATCGATCCAGGAACAATAAGGAAACGCTTCTCGTCCGCACGAAAATCGCTTGCGCGTGAGTTCGGCCCTCTTCCAGGCAGTGTCGGTAGCTCTAATGATGATATTCAGCGGCATTAATGTATCGCTACACATCGTTATTGTCCAGCTTGCCGTAGATAGAATTAGATGTGAAGTTCCATCGCCGGTTAAGGACTCTGCTCTGTATTATAGGACGTGAGAGTCCTTAATGGGATAGGGTTCTATAGTCGAGAAAGTTTAACCGTAAAGTAGCGGTTTATTATATTCTAATGACACTATGTCTAGAATAACGGCATGCCTATCCATAAACGTGGAGGAGGAACAGTCTGAAGTGCGCACAGGACCACGAAAACTGGAAAGAGGAAGACTAGGCCTTTGCCCAGCATCTTGTAGGTTAGATTAGATAGAAAACGTACTGAATAGAAGGAATAGCGTTTGTATCCCATTTTATTTTAGCGGTGTTGATACGAGTATATCCAATCAAGTCTAAGTCAAACACCTGGCTTCATCTTAGCCGGCACACGACTGACAGTTATTAATTTTTCAACCATTAGTCTGACCTTCCAATCTATGAAGGGAAAACCAGCTAAATACAGGTTAGGTCACCTAACTCCGAAAATGCATTTCTCGAGAATGTGGGTTTCCTCACGATATTTTCCTTCACCGCTGAGCACGTGATAATCATTTATGGTCCAAATGTGTATTCGAAAACAAATTCGATAATCATTGGTTTTGGCCTGTGCTGGATTCGAACTTGCGACCTCAAAATGAGAGGCAAGCGTTGTACCGCCTGGGCTATCACGGGTCTAATGTCAAGATATCGATTACAAAACTATACGAATGTTATTTCCAGTTTTCAGAGCAAGTATTGGTGGAAGAATTTTAGCTATACAAGTATGTAATAATTGTGTTATCTGTAAACAAAAACGGGTCAAAGCTATGGGAAAACAATAAAAAACAATGGGAAATTTGCCGTAATAGAGGTTTGAAGTTACAGGGACAGATTTTTTTTTTGACGTAAATATTGTAGTTAGAAAAGGACGTGGCGGAAAGTTGGTAAAATGCTATCTATGTACTTACACGACCTATTGTGCTTATTTGATATGATTGTTACCGTCCTATATGTTATACAATGTGAAAAAAATAAATTATCGATTGATAAACGAATAACAGCCTCCGTGGTCTAGTGGTTAGAGCGTTAGGCTCACGATCTGGAGGTCCGGGTTCGATTCCCGATGGGGACATTGTCGAAATCACTTTGTGAGACTGTCCTTTGTTTGGTAAGGACTTTTCAGGCTTGAATCACCTGATTGTCCGAAAAACTAAGATGATTCCGTGCTTCGGAGGGCACGTTAAGCCGTTGGTCCCGGCTATTAGCCGTAAAACACCTTCACCAACCCGCAGTGGAGCAGCGTGGTGGAGTATGCTCCATACCCCCTCCGGTTGATTGAGGGGAGGCCTGTGCCCAGCATTGGGACGTATATAGGCTGTTGATGATGATGATGATGATGATAAACGAATATTAGCTAGCTGCTTATAATACGTACTTACGCTGAGTCGGCGAGAATTTGACTTCAAACTCCGAATTATTAATTTAGGTAGGTAAGTAGTTACCTATTGGACACGATTCGGTCACTGATTCAAAACGGTGTGTGTCAGAAATAAAATATTACTTGACAAGCCTATATTAGAACACTTAATTAAATACAAAATACATATAAGTGTATTTGTTTTGTATTGTATTGTATTGTATATTATTATGATGACACTGTCTTAACACCTATATTATTTTTTTATGATCCCAGTAAAACGACTGTCGCATAAAAGGCGTTTCAATAACCGTATTATTTTCAGTAATGTTTATTTTAAACATTGATTTTTCGTATTTAAACAGCGGTTTCTTCAATGTTTATAAACAATGTGAAGACCAAAATCTGTTTAAGTAAAAATGAGAAAACTGAATCCGAGTAGGGTATCCAGTGCCGATCATAAATATCACTTTAAGTCAGAAATTCGATACATTAAGCGCTGGTTTATTGTTAAATATCCTGAATGTGCGTATATAAACAGTAAAAGTGATTTTCATTCTTTATTTACGCACGTCATAAGCATCTGGTTACGTTATGTTTATTAAATGTTAAGTACATATACACGCCTCATGACGGGTACAGGCGTCGTGGTAGACCTCGAAAGAGATGGCGTGACGAGTTGGACGCTTGCCGGAGGGACTGGCCAGAGTACGCACAGGACCGCGAAAAATGGAAAGAGGAAGGGGAGGCCTTTGCCCAGCAGTGGGATTTTGTAAGCTAGATTAGAAAAAAATAAATTTAGATTTTGAATTGTCCTGTATTCATGTGTTATGTCTGATTGTTTAAATGTAGTTCTGTGCAATAAAGTATATTTGATTTGATTTGATTAGATTCGATTAGACACACACACGCTTCTTCCTCTCTCGTGTGGTTTGTGAGGTGAATGACCAACCTCATCAATCCTGGTGTTAGGGTTACTAGTAAGCCAATAGCCTCTACATGTCTCTTGTAACAACTATATACCTACTTACTTAAATAAGTAGTAGGTTTTCTAAACGTGCCCTCCGCAACGCATCGTCTTACTTTTGGACCATCGGCTGATCAGCCTACAATGTCCTAATCAAACTAAGGATCACAAAATGATTTAGGTGATACGTACTGTGATTCGAACCCGATTCGGTTGAGGTACAAACCCCTCCATGATATGGGGGTGGAATTTGGGAATAACAATACTTCGTGAAGTTCGCCAAAGGAATGCAATACAATACTAGAGGACTAGATAACAATAGAAACTACGTAACACACTCAAGACTGATATGTACCGTGATTTGGACCCGGTTCGGTTGAGGTACAACCTCCCCCCGGGGTGGGAACATGGGAATAAGAACACTTCGTCAGTTCGCCAAAGGAATTACTAGATTTAAATAGCACCTACGTAACACACTCAAAACTACCTCTATATTATAGTTATCACAGAACTTAAGCAACACAAATACATTACACAGACGCTTGGTCCATACTAAGTACATGTTGTTTAACATTTTCTCTCATATTGATTCAAGGTCATGTAACAATCAACCGAAACGTTCACAACACATCTAAATAGTTACTTAAAGCAAATTAACTTTCACCATAAACTTGTTACGTAACTTTAAAATACTAAATAAAAAGTTAAAATACTTTACAAAGCAATTTACCAGATCCATACTGTGCCTTTCCCAAGAAATGTAGTGTGTAACTCATAATCGTTGCCAATTAGCAACTACACTCTCACTTTCATCTCGAGTGGTACACCACTCACATACATGTGACTGGCGACACTGTGCGTATAATTGCTTTGGCACTAAGTACTCATAGTTTCTTACTAGTTATAACGGCCTGAGTGGCCCAGTGATTGAGCGTTGGGTTCACAATTCGGAAGCCCCGGGTTCGAATCCCAGTATAGACATATCACAAAATCACTTTGTGATCCCTAGTGTGGTTAGGATATTACATCTGATCACCTGATTGTCCGTCCGAAAGTAAGATGGTCCGTGTTTCGGATTGCACGTTAAGCCGTTGGTCCCGGTCACTACTTACTGATGTAACTATGTAGTCGTTACATGAGTCATGTCAGGGGTCTTTCGCAGGTTGTTGGGGCTGGTAATCCACCTCTTAACCCATACGATACCAAGAAGACTGGGTATCTAAAATATCAGGATCATATCACACCTCATGCGTAGAGTAGGTACCTACGCTCCACGAAATAAATCCCGCCGATTCTAATAAGACGTTTGCTTCGATTTTGCGATTCGGCCAATATGCGGCAAATTTATAATGAGTCACGTCATAAAAATACTTTTATTCTGACTATTTACTTGGCCTGTCTCAGATTTTTGAATTCATTTGACTTTGTATGACAAGTCATACAAAATATTCTTCATTGCATAATACACGAAACATTTTAAAACATATACAAGAACGATTACAGCACAATTGGCGGCCATATTGCTCTACAACAATTTCGTCTCCCTAGCGTTATCCCGTTTTCACAGGGTCCGCTTACCTAACCTGGAGATTTGTCAGGCCCGGCTTTTACAGAAGCGACTGCCTGTCTGACCTTCCAAACCACGAAGGGAAAACCAGCCCAATACAGGTTAGGTGATATACCTCCGAAACGCATTTCTCGGATAATATGTGGGTTTCCTCACAATGTTTTCTTTCACCGCTGAGCACACGATAATCATAAATTCCAAACATGAATTCGAAAAATGATTTCGAAAATCATAAGCCACAATACTTTCTGCAAGACCTAGCGTTCTTGCAGAAAGTATTGTGAAAAATAAATAACAAAAATAATAGTAAGTATTGAAAATTTGTCGTCATAATAATTGTGTACTTTCCTAGATCAAAGATTAATTATGTTATTATTACTAAATAAAGACAGATCTAAAGGTGTCAAAAATCTTTTTTTTTTCTTTGTAACTTATTTATTAATTTTAATAAAGAAAAATGTAATAATAATCACAGGTTGCTTTTTCATACAAATTCCATAATTTCGTATTTTGTTTGACGTTTAGTTAAAAGTAACTGCCATACGCATATGGCGACCACGTGTCGGACGAAGCTCAGTGGGTAGGCCCGCTACAAGGTGGACCGACGATCTGGTGAAGGTCGCGGGAAGCCGCTGGATGCGGGCAGCGCAGGACCGATCGTCGTGGAGATCCTTGGGGGAGGCCTATGCCCAGCAATGGGCGTCGTACGGCTGATGATGATGAAAAAGTAACTGATTTGACTAGTTGGAAACTACCCTATTTTATGCAGATACGGTGACGCCAGCGCCACGGTCGCGGGACTTGCCTCGTGGCTCCAGTATTCAAGGTCCATTACAATCTATTAACCCCAGTCCCACATTACTTGCTTACCTACTAACTCCTCTTCACGCTAGTTACCTCAGCGCTAATCGTTTGTAATTAGTAGCCGCTACGCTCGCTACAGCTGCACTCTCATTTTCTTTGACTAACGTTTTCACATGTAAGTAATGGCGATATATCTACTGACCGTTCACAAACAGCCTATATTCAAATTCAAAAATATTTTTATTCAGTAGGTAACATAGTTACACTTTGAATCGTCAATTTTTACATAACAAACGTCTCATCGGCCTAAAACTACTGCAGCTTCTCCCAACCTGTATAGCCGGGGAAAAGAAGCTGCAAGAAAAACCTCGGCACAGGGCCCTAGACGTTCCTTTAAAAAAAAAAACATAAAATATTGGTATACAATTGCGTAATTTAGCTGCCTAATATCAGTTCTCAGACAGTTAATCCTATATAATAATATTTAATAACCGCTGCCGGGCACAGGACTTCCTTCAACCCACCGGAGGGGGTACGGAGCATACTCCACCACGCTACTCAACTGCGGGTTGGTGGAGGTGTTCATTATGGCTAATAAAAAAGGAGGGATCAACGGCTTAACATATCCTCCGAAGCACAGAATCGTCTTACTTATTCGGACGATCAGGTCATTCAAGCCTGCAATGTCTCTAACTAAATAAAGGACAGTCTCACAAAGTGATTTTGATAATGTCCCTATCAGGAATCGAACCCGGACCTACATCATGACCCCCAACGCTCTAACCATTAGACCATTATAGACAATGCTATGTCCTAAATTAACAACCTCCGTGGTCTAGTAGTTACAGCATTAGGCTCACGATGGTTCAGGTTCAATTCCCGCATATGTAGACATTACATGCGAGCGATGTCAGGGGCCTCTGGCGGCTCAATAGTAACCCTGACACCAGGATTGATGAGATCGACCATTGATCTCATAACCCACACGAGAGAAGAAGTAAATTTTAAAAGTATAGATAATACCTTATAATTATAAGTTAACTGCGTACTTTACACTATATGTACCAATTGCAAAATTAACGGTCAAAATAGCTAATGGAAAAATCGTGACCCAATGGTAAAAATATTTTTTTTCGCAAAAACAAATTAGTACTTATTTCGATATCAATTTCTTTTTGAAAGTAGGACTTATAACGGTAGGCGGACGTGATTATTATCCTATTGGCCTAGCCTTAACCTCTGCAGGTTATTGCAATAAATGCAATAATATCCCCTGTGGAGACGAAATACAGACAAAAATAAAAATATTTTTATTTCATAGCTTTTTTTACAATGTATATTGGCCTCTTCCGTTTCATTTCCACTTCACTTGTATTCCATTCCAATACCCTTACGTTTGAGTTGAATATGATTTTTATTCGATAAAATTACATTTTACATTTAATGAATTATAAAATTTTGGTCCTATTAATAAGACATATCTACAAAACTCTGTAACAATTCGAACCGATTTTCTTAAATAAAAGATTACCCGTCCTGATGCGAGGTCCATATCTAACTTTGCCACTCGGTTGGATGGATATTGTCTTCATTTTTTTTCCAGTTAAAGCCCTAATAAATACGTCTCTAGTCTCTACATGTCAAAAAAGAGATCATGAATGATTCATGAATCGTGACACTATAATCCATAATTTTAAGGTTTTTGCAACTGCTTACCAAGAACGCAATAGGTGCAAGCGTGTCGCCACAACTGTTATCCACTTGGTTGCGTCCGCAGTAATAATTGGCGACATGCTGTTTTCCCAACCCGTTCCGCCCTATAAGGTGATTATTTACAACCCAAAAAGCTGTGAAAACAATTTGTTAAGTACCACGGAGATAAGCTATTAATTATCTCCTCTCAAGTTTTTGCAGAAGGAATGCTTATTAAAACTTTAAGGCTGAAGGTATTTCCAATTGCGACACGTTCGAGATGGGGCAAAAAATTCTTGGGATACTTGTTGCGCTGGAGACGACGTTTAGGCGCTTTGTGTTCAGTAGCTAGGGTCAATAAAAAATAAAAAATAAAATATAATTTATTTCGGACAAATTTACATCCATATGTACTAACCTAAAATACAAGAAAAAAAATGGATGTACCTATTATTTAGTTTCAGGGTTGTTTCATATATCAATCAATCAATAATTATTGATGGTCTTCATGATCCACTGGCTAAGCGTTGGGCTCACGATCCGGATGTCCCGGATCCCGGTGGGGACATATAACAAAAATCGCTGTTTGATCCCTAGTTTGGTTAGGACATTACATACTAATCACCTAATTACCCGAAAGTAAGATAATCCGTGTTTCGTATTGCAGGTTAAGCCGTTCGTCCCGGTTACTACTTACTGATGTAAGTATGTAGTCGTTACATGAGTCATGTCAGGACCTTTGGCGACTCAATAATAACCCTGACACCAGGAAATGTTCGATGAAAAATATATTTACGTGTTTAAAATTTGAAGATTCTAATTGTAACTATGTCCAGAGTCTACACTATAGTGACGGAATAGACGGAAGTCATACAACGTCATATATACGTGTAAAGCCAACGACCATAGTTGCACTTATCTGTACTGACATTAACTTTCGAAGGAATTAGACTAAGCTAGAGAGTTTCACCTACGCTAATAGTGCAAGACATATTTGTGAAAGGCCCAGTGACATTAGACACGCCTCACTAAATGGGTGTAATAACTTCAAAAGGAATTACTTCCCTAATCGCCGGTTTGTAGCTAAATTGTTTGTTACATATTCCACAATGTTGGATTTGAAAGATTATCTGGCTGATTAGTGTGAGCTTAGAGTAAGCAATTTGACTGTTGTATTTAAGACGATGGATTCGATTTCTCTTACCGCGAAGTTTTCGAAATAGACACTGTACATTATCAAAATAAATTGACAAAGTTAACTAATAAATATCAATTAAGCAGAACCTAAAGGTTTATGTACCTAAGTTGCCTCTTCAGTGGATAATATTTCGTTTCGTATTATTTCTTTAAACATAGTCGCGGTCTTCTCTTACAGAGGATACATGAAATTTTTGAAATTTTATAATAATAATATGATAAAAATAGATCATAAAAATACAATAGGTACAATACAATACAATACTATTTAAAATTTGCGTCTTGGTGCAAGTGCAGCCAGTGACTAAGAATAGGACTGGTGATATCCTCACATATTCTTGCAAGAATCGCGTTTTTGGTTATTCTCAGCTTAGACCAGAAGGACGCAACACGCGCTCTGATCACAGCATAGAAGTCCGGAACACGCGACTCGGCAAACATGCCCGATGCGCTACACCAAGGTGGATGTCGCATGAGGATACGGAAGGCATTGTTGTACTTTACCCTCATGGTAGTGTACGTTTTCTTTTTAAAATTGGTCCATAGTTGGCAAGTGTAGAAGCACTGGCAGTAAGCTTGAAAAAGAGTTACCTTAACTGCGCCAGTACATCTGCCAAATCTGCGCGCGAGCATGTTGCAGCGTATAGATAGTGCCCTTCTTTCACGCTCAATATCCAAATCGTCACGCCGGTCAGCCGATAAGATATGACCGAGGTATTTAAAACTCTCAACAACCCTGACCACGGAACCATTCAGATAAACAACCGGAACACTCATCGGACCCCTTCCAGCCCTAAATATCATCATTTTCGTCTTCGTTGCATTATACTTCAGTCCGTGAGCGTTGGCATAACGCTCGCAGACTGATACATTTCTTTTCTTTTTCTTCTATCGTGTGGGCTATAAGGTAGATTACCAACCTCATCAACACTGGTGTCAGGGTTATTATTGAGCCGCCGAAGACCCCTGACGTGACTCATTTAACGACTATATATCGCCTATTCAAACCTCTGTGTTTCAAACTCTAACGAAGCTAACGAAGCTTTAGCTAGAAAAGCTAAAAGCTAGAAGCTAGAAAAGACATGGCGTAAACAAAACGTTATCAGTCTGTACGAAGCAAAAGTTTTTGCTCGTTAATTACATAGTCGGATTTAGAAGATTAACTAGTTAATGGTTACTGAATCTCGTACCATAGTATTAGTGGTTTCCAAGATTTGTGCCTGGTTAATGGGAATCGACTCGTCCTATTACACGGGGCTTAAACATAGCTGACACGGAGTGGGTAAACTATACAGCTAATCCCGGGAACAGAGGTGTGATGTGATGTATGTATGTACGTAAATACATACATAACATACATAAACAGCCTATATACGTCCCACTGCTGGGCACAGGCCTCCGCTCAATCAACCGGAGGGGGTATGTAAGTAAAAACTTTGTGGAAATATTTCACATGAGTCGTGTTTTAATCATTACGTGGCACTTTACCGGAGCGCTTCCATCATCGAAAAAATCACGAAGCGAATCAATGATCGCACAAAGACATCTTTTTTCCGTTTCATTACAAATAAAATCGAGGGAATCCGCACAAAGTCGGAGTAAAGCTTCTCCCGACTGGTTAAGTGCCCTCTGTCTAAGAGAGGGCTATTCGCTCCTTCCTGACTAAATCCTTTAATTGCAAACGGATCTCTCTAAGCCGTATGAGCTGTCACTCACTGGTAGATTTACCCTGCTCCATGCAAGGGTTATCCGACAAGTTTTTGTTCTCTTCTAGTGATGGGTTACTATGGGCCTGGTCGACGCCGATTAGTCGGTCGACTAGTTTATTACAGAGTATAGACAATATGGTATTGGTTGCTTAATTTGTACATTTCTACTACATTATTAAAAAAAAGTTATTGGTCGTGTGTGTCACCTTGTTTCCCAAACAGAAAGAGACCACTTGCTCCAATTAGTTATTCATTTATCCTGCGATTTTCAATAGCACAGGTTGGCTCTCCCAATAGGATTTGCGATAAGGCTCACCACCTATCACGTTAGTCGAATGGAAAGCTCGGTGAGGCGTGGGTTCTTTTTTTTGCGATGGAAGTACTTTTGACTACCCCAATCGGGAATGTAGTAATGTTTTGTTATTAAAATGTTATAGTAAGTATTAAAGAACCTTATCAGCCTAACCTACCCGAAAATAAAACTGGTTCTTCTTATGTACAAATAGTTTATATGTTTCAGTACGCGTACGTGTCTGTACGTGTATATGTGTCAGAACGTGTCACATTGTAAAGGTTTCCGGCGTCAGTTTACATGTATCCTGATTCTGTGTACGTTGCAGAATTATAAAGGGTGTTAATAAAATCGGATCGTGATTGCCGTTCGAAAATACAATTAGAAGGCAAATCCGAAAACGAGTCACCGACCCATCACTAATATCCTCCCGTTTCGATTTACATGGGAGGCCTTCCGATTGTCCACATCACTTGAAACTGACGGCCGTGACCGCCCACGATTGTCCACTAACCTGCACCAGTAAGCTACCTTCTTCACAGCGCGATTAGATATCAAATTGCATCGATAAGCGATATCGCTTTGATGTTTCACAAACATTGCGACCGAAAAATATTAAGGACTATCGCAAAGATAGCTAAGCGATCTCCTCACAACGCCAGTCAGTGTGATGCTATTTGTGAAATATAAGAAAACAATTGACGACTTTAAAATAATGTACCTACATGACGATCTGGAATTAATACTTTTTAGGAATTTATGAAATAGTGACTTGAGACGTTATTAGAAATGGGCAAACGTCGAACTGACTTTTGCATGGGTATATGGAAAACCTTACCGGAATATCGCAGATCAATGTGATATCGAATCGCACCGTGAGAAAGATCGTCAACTTGTCCCAGTAACTCGCTAGTCGCTACAGAATCAATCAAGCGCCAATGTCAAAAAACTCGACAAAAACCTGTGAGAGTCGAACGTCACTGTTTGGGTGACAACCGTAATCAAGTATGCAATTGCATATTGACAGATTACCCAATCTTGAAACTTGATTTTAAAAGGGCATAGATATTGACCTTCTGTTTTGGTTCATAATTGCATTGCAATAGATTATGAAGTCAACTGGAAAATGAGGAAGAAAACTATAGCTTTTTGTTTTGTTATGAAGTATTTATGAATCGAAACCAGTTACCTCCCACGGTTCTGTTTTTATGATTATTGCTCAAAAACTTTAAAAAATTTAGTCTATAGTTCCTTACAGAAATATAAATTAAGCTAAAGTTTCCACCGTAAGTAACAACAATAAAAAAACATTAAACAGGATACTGATCAAGCCTTTTACTTATCAACCAGGAAAAGTAACTCTACTTTGAACAGCTCCAATACTAAGCGGGACGAAACCAATAGGTACGGTCGCGAGTACTAATATGTATACACTTTGCAACTTTCACATTAACTTTTTTGACAATTTAAATCGTAAGCCTCATTAAATGTCAAATACGATAGTGCGACAGGGTTCTAAAGTGGGTACATGATATTGCTCATGACTGTACAAACATAGAACAAACTTACCTAGATAGACCCATTAGGTAATAGCCGATGAACAAAAACAAACATAAGGGAGTATTACTAACCCATTGAAATGAAAAGGCGGAAATGTGGCGAAGTAAGTATACTAGGAAACTTGAAACGAGGTAACGATTAAGAAGTGTTGGGCGTGGTAGCGGGATTATTTCACGTACAGTTTATTGTTAAACAGACAACCTTTCGAAGTGAAGCAGTTAGGAGATACACCTAATTTTAGAAATCCTTATTAACAAGTAGAGAATTAACCACATTCTTTATAAAATGAAGAAATAAACGTTTGTGTAATTTACGAATTGCTGTGGTTTTAAGATAGTACTCACTAAAACCTATAATATGACAATAAGATCTATTTTGTTTTTCTCAGTATCCTCGTAAGCCCTGGGGGCCTCTGAGAAGGACCAAATAATTGTAGTCATAAAGGCCGATGGTTTTGAAATAGTTTGTTCTAATAATCAACGAAGGTACTTTTAAAAGTACCAAAACTTTGCCTGTCAATTTAATTCAAACCTTTGCGCCGATTGAGAAAAAAAGTATTTTGTCTATGAACTAGTTCATTCAATTTCGTGAATAAGTGGCTTTAATAAAAAAGAAATATGTATCACTTGTCGTAATTTGTCATTTTATTGGTAAAGATGGCGCGCACACGGCGACGAGGTAAAAAAAAAATCAAGTTAATAATCGAATTTCGTAGTTTTTCATACACATTATTTTCAGAAATCGCAGGTAAGATAATAATCAACAACATGACATAGTTATTTTATCAATTTTGTATCGATATCGTTAGCAATATGAAAGCAAACTTTTTTAGTCCTTTGCAAGGGACTTTAGGTGTCATGTCCGGATATTTTTCAAAAAGTTTTTTAAATTGTTATATGTGATTAAATCATACCGATATAGACTGACTTGCTTACGTGATCTTATGATTAAAAAAAACTACCGTCTTCATTTTATTTCATCTTTTCTTCTAATGATGATCTAAACTGAAACCATGAATTATTTTTTTTCCTAATAATATAAACCTAATGTACTTCCAGAGGGACTAATCACAAACTACATCATAAAAACTAAAACTAGTTACTTATTTTATATTTAAATATGTAAGTATATACACATATTTATGACGTACAAATAGGTATGTATGTTAATGAAAAAATACATAACCCTTTATAATAATAATATTTTTCAAATTTTACTAAAAGTAGTGACTCAAACCGGGAGTCCTTCTGGAAGAACTAAAAAAAAAACGTAGTTTTTTCAAAAATGTCTTCTATTCATCCTTACATAGGTCTCCACTTAATTTGAACCCGATCGGATAACTCTAACACTTTAAAATTTGTACTTGAAGTGCTCGGCCTTTACGACTACAAAAATTTGGTCCTTTTCAAGGTACCACCGTCGTTTATTACTTCGAAATCGTAATTATGCTTCGGCGTTACGAGGGTATAGTAGTTATTAAGTGATAATAAGGAATACAGTCACGATTTTATCAAATTCAGTAACAAGTGTTTTTATCGTATTATGTTTATCGCATCTATTCAACTTTCGTCTTATCGATTTGAAGCCGGACTTCGACAAAAACTTTAACTTTATTTAGACGATACCAATTTAGTATATAATTGACCATAATGCTGCGTGATTTAGTAACTATTACAGCTTATTTTCTTTACAAAAGCGGTAAAACCCGACCTTATTTTGTGATAGCAAAAACTTCACAAAAAGCCGCCTAAATTGATAACGGAATCCTGCACGTATTTAGAACGTAACTGTCAATAGAGTTTTCTATCAAGAACTTATTTGACATTTATAAAAGATACTAAGTAGGTATACGACACGAAAAGGAATCCAAAACGGTCCACATTTTATTTAAATTGTTGTTTTCGAATGCATCTATAGTTTGGTAAATGTATTGTTACACACATGGTTATGTTCTAAATACTAGTATAGTATATTATTACTAAGTAGTTGCATAAACCAAATAGAGTAGCCAGTTATAAAATTGTAAGAGAGAGATGTGGTGTAAAAGACGACATAGTGAGTAAGATTGAGAGGGAATGTTAAGTTGGTTTGGACATATAGAGCGGATGAAGGATAATAGGATTACGAAAGCAGTATATAAAACAAAGGTTGGTGGTAGGGCTGGCAGAGAAAGACCTAGAAGGACGTACGTTGACCAAATTGGAGATGTCCTTAGAAAAGGTTCAGTAAGATCTACTCTGAGCCGGCGTGCGTGTATGAAACGATTGATGTGTGGAAGAAGCAAGAGAAGTATGTCAGGATCGAAGCAAATGGAATTCCATAGTCTCTGCTTACCCCAGTGGGAAATAGACGTGAGTTTATGTTTATGTATGTTATAAAGTTGTAGTATTTTCTCATTTAAGAAAAAGTTATGAGCATTAAATAATTGGCAATGTAATATTATGACTTACGACGACAACTCACACCTTTCAACCTTTAATTATTACTGGTAGAATAGTTTATTTTTCTCACTTTATTCCTATGTTTAAATTACTTTATAACTTGTAAGTAGTTAGGGGTACACCCATACACTATGGACAGATTTTTATTTAGATAAGTAACCTACTTAAAAATTATTGACAAATCTAGTTTTTACTAAAACATTCGTCAATATAACAATTGCAGGTTAGGTCAGGTTACATAATTCTGACTCTGAAAATTAGCTTTAGTATACGAGATTCATAGAAGTGAAAAAATAAAACAAACTCAAATTCAGTGCTTTAGAGCCCGATCTGAGTTTCAAAGCCGAAAGCTTTGGAATTGAAGGCGTACATTCTGACCACTGGACCATCGCGTCTTACAGCATTCCAAACTGTGTGTTTCAAACGAATAAAGATAAATCTCAAATCTATTCCTACATAGACAATCAATACATCCGCGTAGTTTACGACCATTCTACAGGGTGTACAAAGTCGCCGTAAAGTTTATTGATACATAGCAATTAGGGATCAATTTATGGCTGAGTCGTGATGTGCGGCGCTTTCACTATCGGCGCACACGCACGCCGCCGCGCCTCGTCGCGGATTATGTAATGTTTACTTGCTATATGGAGCATGTTTGAAAGCTGTAGGTTAGCTGAGGTACGGGTCGTGTGGGAAATGAGGGAAGTGTGCGAATTTGTCTCATTTTTTCTTCTTCAGACGTCTCGTGTGAAAGGCTTGTCCTTTGGAATTAATTTCTCAAAAGGTAAAATGATTTACCAATCTACATCTAATTGGCAAAGCGTGATACATTTATTTGTGTACGGAACTTTCTATACTACGCTGCTTCACTTTGAGTTGTTAGAGAAACACGTAAACACTACTTTTATCTTCTAATTTTAAATTTTATACCGGCAATCGATACCGGGTCCTCTGATTCAGTGCTCCTAATATAAAATATTCGCATCTTAGTCCTTTTTAATATTTACCATTTTTATCCACGACCCATAGCATAGCGTAATCGGAATCGGTATACCACAAATGGTGGCGTTATCTCTCTTACGACCGAAATCTACGAACATGTTCCACATTGATGATATCTTACGAGCGGTCCAATGCACTTCATCGGGTTGACTCGTTTCTACTTACTTAAACGTTATGCAATCCTGGTAGTCTGTGGTTTACAGGTGTTTCTTAGATACATGGTGGCTTCTAGTCATATTTCTTCAAGGGAAGGTGAAATGCCCAAGTTACTGCAAACGATTTCATTTTATTTCGTAAAGGCGCACCTTTGATCAATCACTGCCTTTGATTATTCAAGACTTCAGGCTTAACTGAAAGAAGATTACCTATATTGATGGTATCACCTTCGTAAACTCCAAGATGTTAGAGGTGATTGATAAACAGCATATGACACCAAGTTTTTCTTTCCGTAACTGTCCATAATTACCGGATATATTAAAAGGTAAACAGACCGACTACTCACTAACATGAAGAAATGTAACCCCACCTTATATAATTTATATCTTGCTTCTAAAGAAATGTAATGTTTTATTCCGATTTGTTTTGTATTAGTTTAGTAGTGAGGGAGCAATTCTCATTCGCTTCTCCCATAATTAAATTGTTTAAAACTAAAAAAATATCGAATGCACCAGCAGTGTTAGTACAGAGATGCTCAACTTCACGCTTCAATGTAGGTACTTTCATATTTTGTCTACATCACGATCAGCCTTTAGGATTACCCAGAATTGTGCTACTTAGTTTAGCCTCACACGTGAAGTGTCATCCACCATTAATTTAACGAACACCGTATATTATACTAAACGAGCACCTTTTTACGTCTCAACTGGGGCGAAACAAATTGGGATGTTCAAAACCTGTCATTATTACGGTTTTGTCTTTTAAATGATTTTCGGCGTCACGCGTCATGTTTTTTATTAGTGGTTTTCTGACATTGTTTTTTGCTATTATACGTATAGGTTAATAGCAGGTACACTTCTTTTTTGGAACATTAATTTTGCTTTTTCCAAACTACATAGGTATTTATATCATTATCTTCATTGTGGTTATTTCTATACGCTGCTGAATTTTATTGTCATATTGGGTTCTTTAAACGATGAATGGTTTTAAATGAAGAGGCTTATTACCTATCCCGGACATTTGAATTTGGAAGGAATTAGTGCTAATTTTAACGTTACACAAGCATACTTAGCTCAGTTCGTAGTTAAGATCTCTCTCTCTATTTAAGAGCTGCGCTCTTGTCGGTGGAGTAACCGCCATTCCTCTCTTCTTCCCGCCAAAACCTTCACCTCCCGATACGCCACGACCTGCACCTTCTCTTTTATTTGTTTCATAAATGTTATCCTAGGTCTACCCCTTCCTCTCAGTTAAGATCATACCATCGAAATGTCCCTAGGTCAATTTGGCGCCCTGCCCAGACCGTGTTACAATGCATATACTTTGGCTGCAACAATACATCATCAAGATTTGGTATTTATTAAAGTCTTCAAATTTTGAAGTAGGTATGGCGAATGACAGTGCCCGTAATAATATAGGTGATCCACTGTATAAAATCGGACATTAGTGTCGGCGTAAACTGACCTCAGCCATCGATTGCCTGCGATAATAAAATAATATATTTTCATACATTTTGTTGTAACTCGCCGACTGCCACGCTCTTATATCACTGTTACAAATGAAACCACATGTGGTGCTGGTCAGTTGCCCGTTTGCGCCTAGCCTTATTCATTGTGACAGACCCTAAACCAGGCAGCAGCTAAAGCTATTCTGTGTTTTATTTGACTTCTAAGTCGAACACAGAAGTTAGAAAATACGTCGTCAAATAGATTGAATTCTAGTTTCGACGGCAAATTGATTCCTTAGCAATTTCCTCCTTGCGTAGGAGTTTAAGATAAATAAGTTTATTTAGATTTTATTAGGTGTTGACGTAGACTTTAACCTGCCGAGTAGTTTTTGAATTGTAAAGTCCGACAGTAATTGGAATTGCTGATCGTATAAAATTTTACAGTGCTTTTGAATTAATTGCAAATAAAGCACAAATTGACTTGTTAGGTATAAAACAGGTTTAAGTGTCGAAATTATTTATTATCTGCTAGATATATAATTATGCAATACAATATTACTTACCGTTATTCAAATTTAAATCCGGGGACTGCCCGGCATTGGATGAACGTAATTCTAGATTATGAAATTTCAAATATTGCGATTTTAGCTTGTATTTATTATACATACATTGTACACTTATGGCTGTAATTAGTAAAAGGGTGGGTAGATACGCGAGAAAACAACTTACTGCTACTTTTGATATGAACCGTACGGTGATAGGTGATCAACCCTTCTCATTATAAGTAAAAAATCGTCATTTTGGTAGTGCCCCAATCTGTCACGCTAGGAATACTTAGCATAATATTTATAGAGATTCACGAACTTTTCATCTCAAACACTCACCATCTATTACGATGTTCATATTGCGATGGATGTAGGTACCTCTAACTACAATTCGGAATATAATCCTGAGTTTATATTGTTCAACTCAAAGAACATCAGGTCAGGTCTGCAAGTTCCTTATGAAGACATTGCACAGGCTTACCACAGACAGTTTTAAATACCAAATAGTACTAGATACTAGTTAGAAATGGTTAGCATACATATTTCATAAGCGCAATCCGTGTGTTCATATTAACATTTCTATGTTTGCGTACAGACTGACCGCCCTAAAAGTCAGTAGTTGGCATTCAGTGCAAGTTATTACCAAATGAAGGGTGACTATCCGATACTGTAATGTCTAGACGCACTGACCACAAAATCCGAATTCTGGAGACGATTAATTTAGGAATGTGACAAATACAAAAATATGTTTATGCAATTGATAACACTTTAAATCATCATTCTTTATTAGTACCTATTTTTCGACCACCTCCGTGGTCCCGTGGTTGAGCGTTGAGCTCACGATCTGGAGGTCCTGGGTTCGATTCCCAGTGGGGACATAATCACAATAATTACTTTGTGGTTCCTAGTTTGGTTAAGACATTACAGGCTGATCACCTAATTGTCCAAAAGTAAGATGATCCGTGCTTCGGAAGGCACGTTAAGCCATTGGTCCCGATTACTAGTTACTGATGTAAGTAAGTAGTCGTTACATGAGCCATGTCGGGGGCCTTTGGCGGCTCAATAGTAACCCTGACACCAGGGTTGATGAGGTTGGTACTCCACCTCACAACTCATACGATATAATAAGAAAAGAAGTACCTATTTTTCACGACTTGTATTTCCAACGGCCTTCGTGGTCCAGTTATGTCATGTCATGATCCTTAGGTCCCAGGTTCGAATCCCGGTGGGGACATATCACAAAAAATATTCTGCGGTCCCGATTTTGAGTTGATGATATGTCAGCCACCTCACAACTTGCATGATAGAAAAAAAAGAAGTATTTCTCTATCAACCTGCTTATGCAGATTAGGCTCATAGATTACCATTTATCCGGGTAATCTACAATGCAAAACGATGAAGGCTAAGAAAGAACAAAATGATCTATCCCCTTCCAAGTTTATAACATGGTAACCCTACAAAATCTCGACGTGCGACATCCGTCGATCGCACGAACATGTCATTTACTTTTTAATTTGTCCTTAAATACTTATTACTAACATAAACACTACTTGGAGACAAGTTACCTTGCATGGCTGTATACGTGATGACTTGTGATTAATAGCTGGTTGATGGTTAAGTAACGATTATTTTACTAAGTGTTCGTCGTAGGCAGCGGTGTGCCGTTCTCGGGAAATATTCTCGGGCTGCTTTTCTTTTTCAAATTGTTCTTTTTTTGTACTTTGTCTTATCTAGCTAAGGGTTAGGTAGTAAAACTCTTTTCTACATAAGTTTTGCGCCTTTCTACTGCACCTTTAAAAGTGGAAACATTCCCGAGATCGGCGCATATATACGTCGTAGGATATGGGGGGTTTAATAGCTTCTGTAAAGTCGTAAAGATAATATTCTGTAATCTCGTAGGAATTAGGTATATTACTTTAAATAGTAAATAATACTTAGCTGACAGCTCGGACTAATTATCATCTGCCTAGCGTTATCCCGTTTCTCACGGGGTCCGCTTACTTAACCTGACGATTTCACAGATCTGTTTTTTTTTTTAACAGCGACTAGCAAGACAGCAGAAAAGACCAGTCCTTTCACACAGAAGGGAAAACCAGCCTGACAACATCGAATAACCAGGACCGAATAATACTGTGAATAGACTGCTGCGATTGCTAACTGTGCTGTCAACAAAAACCAGGCCTGGTAAGAAGAATAGAGAAGCTGATTACGTGAGTGTTTCTCTTTTTCTTTGAGCTGGGCTATTTTTAGGTGTATAGGGACAGCGCAAGTGGTTAGGATTCTTCCTTTCCCTCATCTTTTTCTTTTCCGCATTAATGTGTATCAAACACATAACGCGTGTTGTTATTTAACAACGCGCGTTTAAATGCGTATTTTTCTAGACATTTCATAAAAAACTATTACTATCTTATCTGGTATAAAAAATCGCTCCAAATTGTCTTTTATTTACTTTTGTCTCTGTCCATCCAGTAGCAAATAACTTGAGTTTAAAAGAGTAATTGAGTACCCAATTGGATTGCATTCATAGAAATCAGAATCAAATTAACTCTTCAAATAATCAACAGATTACCTATCATGTCAAACATGACTCCAACTAGCATAGAGCAAACAGACATCAGACTGTACTTAACATAATCACGTGCCTAAATATACCTACGAGCGTTTAATCTTAGAACGATGTTGCCGAGAGGAACAAGGGCAATCCAAGACAGTTGTTATTCTCGTACGCACACCGCGGGGCCTGTCGGGCTAACGAACCGAAGGCATTTGTGTAGCTGCCTGTGTTCAGATCATTGATGATTTACAGCCGACGTGGCTCAATCGATTGGCAGGTCTATTAGTTTATTTAATCTAGTTATAAACAAATGCTTTAGGATACAATACTCTTAAATTAGATAGAGATTATATGTGTTAACTTTTTTCGATAGTTGCTGTGTTCTTGTCCTGCTTTACCGACCCGATACCGACCCCGCCGGCGTGGTCGACGATTTCCCTCAATCAGCGCTTATCGCTATCTATCCACTAGGATCGATTAATTCTTTCAAATATTTTTCCTCTCAGACGACGCCCTGAGCCGAGGTTCGCGCCCCACTGGGCACCCTCAGGCCTATTGTCTTAAACGTTGTACCGGGCGAGAGCCTTCAGCACTCCCCATTTTTCCGGCCAAGTAGTTGCCATCTGCGGCAAATCTACAATAAGTCACGTCAAAAAAAATTGGTCTTGTCCAACTTATTTCTCAACGGGGAGCGCCGGTTCAAAGTTATTCATTTATCTTAAGTGCAGTTTTCACTAACGCAGTTGACTCAACTATAAACCATCTTGTGATGGATGTACCTCTGACTACCGCAATTGTGATATAGTCGTGAGCTTAAAAAGATTTTTCGAATTGGATAATGTTCAAATTGGTGCAGATTCCGATTGACACATCCTATTTTTATTTTGATGTATACCTAGAGGTATATATTAGTATAAGTATTTTTTCCGCTCAACTGTCATTTTTATACCCACCGAAATAGAAAGGGATTATTTCCAAACTGATAATATCGAATGCCGATGCTTTAAAATACACAACATGTTGAGTCTGATATTAAAAGTTCCCTCAATAAGGGTCCTTGTATTCTCGTCAATTTATCTATTTGTATTTACAATATTTACACCACCAACAAGAGTGAGTAGGGTGACTATGAAAGCCCTTCTAAGCATTGTTGTTAAAGATTTTAAATACACATAAAGTTTAATGGCCAAATAGGAAGCACTTCGGTTTTATGACCTGCGTAATAAGATATAACGAACATTTATGTTTGACTTAAAAGCTGCGCCGCTTGATTTTACGCGACAGCTGTCATGTTAACGCTACTAGATGTTTATTTTACCTTCATAGTATCGTTTATCCCAAACATTTTTCTTTTCCCTTTTAAACAATTTTCTTTTAGAGATGATACAGATCACTTTTTATCAGGACAGAAATGATCCTCAGATATAGGTACTTATCTAGAGGTATATGATGAATCGCAAGGTAACCATTAAGTACCTTAACAGCCCAACTTCCATTATGATCCATCGTGTTAGAAGGGTCACAATCTCTCGCCAAAAACAGATAATCTCAATTTAATACCGAAAAAAAATAAAAACGAAGAAAAAACGATCTCTAAAAACCAAAACAATGGAAAATAGTTTTTATTGTAAGGCTAAAGTTTAATACTTATTACTAGTTCTCCGTAATGACCTTTTACAAGAATATTTCAAGAACAATCGTGACAATTTTATACTTCAGATTGCGTCGTCGAGCAAAACGAACCGGGCACTCATCGTGAAAGCTAAAATTAATACCTACTTTTTATTTTTGCTTTAAAGAGGAATGCTATCAGGGAACCATTTCTATAAGGCTTTCTTGAAAGAGTTTCATTTCTTTAAACGCTACATTTCTGTTTAATAGAATTTTCTGGGCACTGTATACCTAAGTAATATTGAAGATACTAAGCAGTATCACAGAGTCATCAAAAAGACAATAACACCGCAGACACTGCTAATTTGTTTTTTTTTTTACAAATTGTAATTATGTACAATGATAAATAAATTAAAATACGTATGGAAAATACTATCGTGACTTTAAAAAAATTAAGTAATGCATTATTCGAACTTCAATCGAAAAATATTTCATGTAAGTAGATGAAACCTAATTTCAGCCACCCAGCAACATCAACCCGAATATACGTATAAAGTATAAAATAATTCTCAAAAGGAATATCTAACCATCAAAAACATCAAATATGAAACAAATTGGCTGTCAATCCTCTCTTTTGAAAAGAATGTGCTATAAACATACATTTAAATAACAAAAGATAGCCGTGCGTATCCCATTACTTATATCTAAGTAGGGTTAAAGAGATTACTTGGTTGTGAGTTAAGGATACCGAAGGGTCCATCGTTGATGGTTGATGCCAATGTAAGAGGGACCCTAAGGTCGCGTTCAGGGACACGCGGGGCGTCAAGCGTTTTCTCCGTTTATGGAGAGGCGGGGCGCGTCAAGCGGCGCGCGCAGCTCAGTGACATAGTGGTTTCTGGCGCTTCACCAGCCGCGTCGCCCGCCGCGTCCCCCGCCGCGTCACTCGCCATATGTGACGCTACAATTCAAACAAACGCCTGCAAAGACGCTTCTTCGTGAACACTCAGTACATTGTCTTTATCAGTACATTGTTTATAAATAACAACAAATGTGTTTGTTTTTAAGTGTAAATGGTCTTAACTGTGCAAGCGTGATGCGCTTTTAGCCTTCTTTTTCTTTTTTCTCATTTAAGCTATCTTTGCTGTAGTTAATTTTGCATGCCGTTGTCACCTATAATTAGGGTAACAATTACTCTTGTTTATATATAAGTAACTTGTAATGTATTTATTGTTGTTAACTCTGTTGGTGACCATAAATAAATAAAATAAAATAAAAAAATTGTCATATGTTTGTATTTCCGGCAGACAGAGCCGCGCGCCGTGCCGCTTGATGCGACGCGCACGCGCGGGTCCCTGAACGCGGCCTAAGCCAACAACTATATAAATACAGTGCTGTTTAGATAATACCTGTGGTATCGACACGTTCGTTTATAACTCGCCATATGTGACGCTACAATTCAAACAAAAACGCTTCTTCGTGAACACTCAGTACATTGTCTTTATCAGTATATTGTTTAGGGTAACAGGTATCAGTACATTGTTTAGGAGGCCCTGGGCACTTTGGAATGATGGGACATCTATGACTTTGACAAAAGAATACTTTGTTAAAACGAGCAGAAACGAGGCAGATTGATTTATTCAACTGTTACACTGATTTCTCAAATAAAAATGGTTTATCGGTAATTCAACTATTTGGTTGTGCCAATCACGGACGCACCACCAACAAAATGTTCTTACACAGTTCTATAAATGCTTTTTGGCGTCTTTTTGGTACCGCGATGTCCCAGTGAGATGCGCGGGCCTTAGTCTAACCAATGTCATCTCAAAGACTCCCTAGGAGCTCTTGCATGAAATGTATGTTCGAAATGAAAAACCCATGTCAGTATCACTCAGCATCCTTTACTTTCACCTTATCCAAATTCACACGAAATCACAACACGGCGTTTCACCATCTATTCTGCAAAACGATAAGACTCTTAACCTAAATCTTTTTAAGATGTCAGAAAAAGGCATTATCCCGCGTTATACTCGGCCAGAGAATTCGTACTTCGTAGTACATAATCTCTAATATCAACAATCGTGAGGATTTAATATACACTGCCTAAGGATAGGTCAGTGAACCGCTTAGGGATTTTAAAGGAATAAATCATTTTGGTCACGAGTCGGCGATGGGAATATCTATACGATCACGAATCCTATGGATTAGTTCTAAGCCCAGGAAATGATAAAGTGTTTTTATTCATATTTCACATGTAAATGAATTATGAATATAGGAGATGCATGAGAAGTATGCCAAGATAAAAGTAGCTGCAAATTCATAGTATATGTTGACTACAGAACAGATCATATGGGTGATTTTAGAATGTTGATCTCAACGGGAAATAGGAGTGTGACTAGTTCATATTTATATTTTTATGTGGACGGCATATAGGCTGGCGGGCCAGCTGGTGGGAAAGGGGTCACCGGCGCCTATGGACATTTGCAGCACCCAGTGTGTTTCCAATGTGTTGCCAAACTTGAAGAACCTTTTTAAAGGACCCCATATTTTAGCGCATAATGTCAAAGTTGTAAATTTTAATCATGGCATCGCGCTTTTATTTTCTGGGACAGGTAGAGACACAACTAAGCATGACATAGAATATGAGTATAAAATGATTTAACCACTTTATAAATGAATGAATTATAATTATCGGAGTGAACGCGATCGCGAGTGTTCGAATTTTCTAATACTTTTTGATAGGTTTTATACGGCTAGGATAGGCTAAATACGGTGTATTTAGAAGCAGCCGAAATAATGTATACCCTCATTGATTTACAAGATGTGTTGCTGTTGCAGTTTCTTGTCATTTCTTCTCCTCAGCCAAAACACTGCGAAATAATGTAAATTCAAAAATGTTACATTGACCATCAACAGGTTTATCCATGATTTCTAAGCCAAAGTTAATGTAAGTATGTGTTGTGTTAGAGTAAGTATACATTTTTTTAAAATAATATTGTGAATTTTGTCATGTGACGCGGAAGTTTCCCGAGGAAGGAAATCTTAAGTTGGTTTCTTCTCATCTCGATAAGTTATTTTATTTACATTTCATTGGGAGATTTCCTAGGTTTCCAAGCTGCGGGATAGCCACGATGTCAGGATCTATTTGTTGTTGAAATTGTTTATCTTTCATGTTGACTCGTGTTTCAATCTCAGAGAGGATGTTTTGTTGAGGCAACATTTCTAAAAGTCTATGAATTATCGTCCAAGTCAATCAGTTGATAACGTGCTTCCTGCATTCATCTTTTTTTTCGACGTGACTTATCGTAGATATGCCGCAGATAGCATTAACTACTTGGCCGGACAAATGGAGAGCGCTGAGGACTATCATCCGGTACAAAATTTGAGACAACAGGCCTGAGGATGCAAAGCATTCATCGTGTAAGATGAAGGCAATTTATGCCCGATATGATCAAATATCTACTAGGTAGAATATGTTAAGATTCATTTTGTCCTTACTTCACACGCGCATAACATTAATGACGATTGAAAACATGGTAAAATCATTAAATATTTTTACTTAGACATAAGTAAGACGTTAGTTAGACATCAAAGTTGTTTAAATGTAAATTTTAAAAGTAATGTATTCAGTACGTGAACATGACGGGTCCAACTCATACCGAATTTACACCAATTTTGATTTCAGAACAAAAACGTTACTCTGAAAGCATAAATCAAAAGCCAACTTTAACATTTCACCATAAAAACATGCAGTTATCATGACTCGACATAAGCATTGCTGTCAACGAGGACGACAAATAAATCATCGCTGATTCCGAACAATGAGGTATGAATTAAACATCACATTGTAAGCCGACGATTGCCTAACAACGACTTGAAGATGGGCAAGTTACATACGTATACATTAGTCAGGTAGGCAGGACACATTACATTCACTTTCTTTTAACTTCCTATGTGCTGTTGGGCGCATTTTGACGAGTATTAGGACAAAATAATCTGTCGGATACTGGTACAAATGAATTTCTTTTGTAATTTTTCAATATTATATTTATTCTTAATGTTAAACATTAACGGCCTCCGTGGTCTAGTGGTTGTGCGTTGGGCTCACGATCCGGAGGTCCCGCGTTCGATTCCCAGTGGGGACATATCATGAAAATTACTTTGTGGTCCCTAGTTTGGTTAGGACATTACAGGCTGATCACCTGATTGTCCTAAAGTAAGATGATCCGTGCTTCGGAAGGCACGTTAAGCCGTTGGTCCCGGTTACTACTTACTGATGTAAGTACGTAGTCGTTACAGGCTCAATAATAACCCTGACACCAGGGTTGATGGAGTTGGTAATCCACCTCACAACCCACACGATACAAGAATTCAAATTCTGGTCCCAAAAGTGAAAATTGCGAAGGAGCTCCACAAATATGCGCTACTTCTCTCGATGACGAAAACAAAAGTACTTAACAGGTACTGATTGGGGTTATGGTCTGTGTTATTATGACATAGATCATATGGTCGTGGTTGACATACATAGTTATTCATTTAAGTCACACTATTATCATGTCAATCATGCATGTAGAGCAACAAGTTGTTAGAAGATAAAGCAACCAGTTTCGGTAGTAGATAAGATAAAATCTAATATCCGGAATCTAATCCATTCATAAGTGTTCTTCAAAGACATTCATAGGTTTTCTTTTAGTCTTAGATTATGCGTGGCGATGGTCTAGTTGTAAAAATACAGATATGAGTTTCACATGCAAGAAAAATGTTCGCTGTAAATCAATTAGTTTTCTCAGTAAGGCATCTTACCTAAGTATCTTCGACACTACCATAATCACCCTCAGGCCTGTTGCCTCGAATTTGTACCGGATGAGAGTCCTCAATCCCCTAATGCTATCTGCGGCAAATTTACAATAATTCACGTCAAAAAATCATCATGACCCTACGAGTGCAGTGTAGAAATATTTTCATTAACAAACCAGCAGTAACCGCAGTCGCAAATGGAGAAATTAACATTGATGGTACTCGTTTTATCCTTTTCCGTTGAATTAATTGAATGTTACATCACGACTTTTTCTTCGCGCGTATCCCAAAACGGGACACATATTTAAACTGAAGGAGAGTAAAAAATAATTGCATTTTTTTTGTTCAATTTCGCGAATCTTCACGTCAGTCAAGAATAAAGTGAAACTGACATGCGCAAGCCTTATAAAGCTATGTATGAATGGACACGCAATTAAAATGAAACGGATGAGGGTTGAATGTTAAAGCTCGGTAGATTACTGTACAGGGAATCCAATATTACGGTCACTGGCTCATCGTTTTATGTCATTAAATAACGTGAGTAAGTAAACAAGGTGTAAATGTTCGGCAGCGGGTGCGCGGAAATAAAAAGAAAAGACTAAGGAATATCACTTTTACTAAAAATACATATATACAAGGAAAAAGAAAATACATAAAAGAAAAGCAAAAATAAAATAACTTAAAAACTCAACGACCGATCTTGGTGACAGCGAAAATGGAAGAGAAAGAAACAAAAGACAATCATACCACATAGAAGAATAAAACAGAAATTCTTATAAACTAAGGAGATTGTATATAATTATCAAAAAGTATAAAAAAGATATAAAAATGTCCGTGCGTCGTTAACACAAGGAATTTCAATTATTACCAAATTGTACACTTTCGGTGTCATAATATGTATGTTACCTGTAAGTACCACGGAATGAAAGAAAAAGGTTGGAAGGGACAAGTGAGCGCCAAACGCACGCCATACAAGTATGAGCAAATAGTTCATATTTCAACTTTGCACTACACTCATCCGCAAACTTTACGACACACGGAGCTCGGCGACCGTATATTAAAAGGTCGTCTTGTAGATTAAAACCTGCAGGGCAAAAAATCAAATATCGACTATCATGCAAAGAGATCCCTATTTATCACAGGAAAGCTAAAAACCTTAGTTTGATCGGCTATTTATCAAATAAGACTTTTGTATGCAGTATCTTACGAAAATTTATTATACATTGCCGGTAAAGTGGCTATGGAATTTGAGAAGCAGTAGAGCTATCGTAGTTATCTGTTTGCAGGAGTAGTAGCAAAAGAGACCGGGGTTGAACCGGCGACAGCGGTTCTCATACAAATGCGCGTTAGGGCCTTTCCAATCTCTTTCTTCTATTCCGTGTAAGTACCTGTCAAAAATGCTTACCTACTTAGGTACTATTTTTGATAAATTATTTTTTCACATGCTAATTTGTTTTCCTCAGTAAGTGCCAATGGGATGGGATGGGATTTTATGAATACATAAACTGCCTATAGACGTCCCACTGCTGGGCACAGGCCTCCCCTCAATCAATCGGAGGGGAGGTAGGATTTTATAAATAATACCCACAAAATTGATAGAAAATGAAATGGATGTAGGTTTATTTCCGAAGAACCATGATCCGCCAAAGCTTCCATAATGGATAGTTATAAGCAACTATATGTTTCCATCCTCTCTGTACAGCCTACTCACAAAACACGAGACGAGGCGACGAGATAGAGAAATTTTGTAATAGGTGGTACCACATAAGCGTCATGGATGTTTTTGATCAGCGATAAACTCGCCCCGGCCAGGCTATCAGCCTGATTGACAGGATATCGACGTTGAAAAACTAACAAAGCCGTAAGATAGATCGGTTGCACTTCTGCATCAATAGCTTTCCTAAAATTACTGTCCACAACACTTCCCGATAGCTGCCATTATTGGTAAGTGCGGAAATTATTTAATCCGCCACACCGGAGTACCAGGGCTTCATCACGACCGACACGATATGCTATAGATTGCCCTCAAACAATTTTGATGGGAGGCCGAGCAAGGCCTCTCCATTATTTTCCCGTCAAAGTGATTAAATAAATAGTCCTACAACTAGTACGGGTAAGTTATTTTGTAATTACGGAGGTTTATTGCCTAGACAGTGCACGGGAATGTTTTGGACTGAACATAGAACCTGTACATGGCCAGCGCACCGTGACCCCGGCAACATTTTCCACGTAGGCTGAATTAAAACTACTAAGGTATCCCGCCTGTGCTTTCATCTGTTCTCCTTTGAAATACAGGATTCCCTCACAGATTTTTTACCAACCAATTATTTATATCTTAGATGGAAATGTACATACATAAATTCATGCCTATTTCCCATTGGAAAAGAATATCGGAGTAAGCGTGGGGTGGATTTACGAGATGTCTAAATTGAACTTTGTCTGAATAATAAAGATTTTTCTTACTATCTATTCAAATATTGTATTATAATCTTTCCGTAAATCGTCCGTAAATTGTCTTCCTCCAAACACGATGGACTATTTTGTTATATCAGTACGTAACTGTTTAGTTATTATGAAAATAGGGTTCTTGACTGTGTCAAAGAAAAATGCTAATCTAGAAATAAAAGCCAGTCTAACATGATGAAAACTCAATCTAATTTTTCTCTTCAACTTTTTCGAATTTTATTTATTATGAAATAATGAGTACAGTGTTTGATCGCCTTTATCGACGACGTCACAGGACAGTATTCTCATACAAACTCCAAAGAAAACTTTCGTTTTGACGTTTCGTAAAAAGTATATCATTTGACTAGGTTGTCAAGTAGTATTCCGAAAGTGTTTTAAATAACCATACCATTGAATATTTTTTCCAATTCCAGGAAGCGTATAAAATCAATAAAGCTTGTAGAACATCGCCGATAGCTACATTTGGTCTGGCCCTATCAAATGGATCCGAGATTTCCGTATTTAGAATGCTAACGTGCAATCCGGTCATATATCAGCAGTTTGGAATTCGCATTTATAACATCCAATCTAATATCAGAAACAGAAACAGTAGCCTAATGTATGTATAGCTTGAGGTTGTTTATGTTACAATTTATAATTTCATCCATCGTGTTACTCAACTCTAACATAAGTCACGATGTAGGCGTAGTGAGGGGAATTGGTGTCGATGAAGTCGATAGTTTTTACATTGAGTAAAAACGTAATATTCCAATATTAAACATAAACTACCCTTCTCTATAGTCGGTCTCTCGGGACTGAACTTATGATCGTTAGCGGAAAAATTGTCTCCATATAAGCTTGTTACGTCATCACACAAAAGGGAATGTGCTGAATACTCCATCTGCAGGGAAATATTGCACATGGCCCCAACTGCAGACGCTGCAATACCCACACGTGTCACGGCCTCATTCCTGCGAGTGGGGTAAACTGCTGACGCCGATGAGACTCCAACGTAACGTGATCGCGCCGCTACGAGTCTCTTTGATTCTTGTATCGATCAGGTCAACTCGCTCGTAAAATTAAGTTAATATAAGTAATTTTTGTAACTTGTAATTTTTCGTAATTAAATTAGTGTTAGAAATTTTTGTTTTTTTTTAGTACTCCGGCTGCCGCGATCATAAATTGGCGCAGTCGGTGGGATACTCACGGAAAGAACGAAGAACAACGTGGAAGATCTCCCCGGGTGGCTTGGCTTAGTAAAAAAACAGCAATGACAACAGCAACAACACTTCGTAGAGCATACTACACTACGGTAATTCACTGTGTTTATAGGGTTTTAGACAATGTCTAGCCGGTTGACACTATGCCGGTAGTTAACCGTATTCTAACGGCCTACGTGGTCCAGTGGTTTGAGCTTTGGGCTCACAATCCGGAGGTCCCGGGTTCAAATCCCGGTAGGGACACATCACAAAAATCACGCTGTGATCCCTAGTTTGGTTAGGACATTACAGGCTGATTACCTGAGTGTCCGAAAGTAAGATGATCCGTGCTTCGGAAGGCACATTAAGCTGTTGGTCCCGGTTACTACTTACTGATGTAAGTAAATAGTCGTTACACGAGCCATGTTTGGGGCCTTTGGCGGCTCAATAGTAACCCTGACAACAGGGTTGATGGGGTTGATAATCAACCTCACAACCGTATTTTAAGACAAGTGCTTAAAAACTCTTACTCACTTAGTTGACTACTACGTGAGTCGGTTAACGACTACTAGATAGTGTGAACTCTACTTAAATACGTGACTACGTACTAAAAATATTATAATGTACTTAATAACCATTGCTCCTGATTGACTATTACATCAACGCAGATCAAGGCGTAAAAATGGTTATATGAATTTAGAGCCCTAAATTGTGCATTTACGAATACAAACTATCTATCAATAGTTTCTTAGTATCGTTTGTGGTTGGAAATACGATGATTGTAAGGACATTAAGAAACTAGAAGCACTATAAATATGTCTGCATAATCGATATCGACACAAGAAACTTCCCAGCCCTATTCTGACGTCACTGCATAGCACGCCCGGGGTCGGCGGTCGACCAGCGGTCACTCGACCTGCGCCATGTTAGATCGCTATCTTTGGCGCCATAGCTCCCCGCCATTCGATTTGCACAGATTGCATTCAATTACCAACGTTATTTAGTTAATTAATACCAACACGCTACTGCCGCGAATTCTTTACGTTTTATTGCATCTAATCGGGAAGAAATAATCTCAATATGTGTTGTATATTATTAAATGTAATTTAATGTTTATTGCAGTAGGCAGATAGATGAATAATAATTGTAAATTGTTGACGAAGTTGATATAAATTGCAGGTAGACTACTAGCAATAAATGAACTTTTTGCTTCAAAAATGAGACTGGAAGGAGTTTATTAATTTGACTTCCATAATATTACTTGATATCAAATTGTACCAAAAGTGTGAGATACGTAGTTAATAATAAAATAATAAATGAAACCTTTCAAATAAGCAGAACGCCTGCAACCTTAACACTAGCAACAAACTCCCGCACGATTTGCCTTCATTTTATGATCAGGCGTACACGTTGGTAGTCGAGGAAAATGTACTGTGTAAGTTTAACATGGAACTTTTGCAAGAAAACTAAAACTTCGTCACTGTAAGAAGCTTTTCTTCTCCAACAACCTCAATGTGTGAGCTGTTTATTACTAAAAGCGTGCTTTCATTTCAGTTTTAGACAACGTAAGGAATTAAAAATCTTTTCGATTGTTCTCGTTGTTTTTCGTGTTTCAAGGAAAAGTTTTAGTTTGTTATGAGCGTTATGAGGTTTATTTGAAGGGAATCAAAATGGCCACAGGACAATGGAAGTGTAAAGGCAACAATGGCCTCATTAGGTGAGTGAGTACTGGTACACCGCCTACTCGCGCCTACTCGCAAGCACTCTATAGTTACGTCGACATTACACTACAATTTCTCTCTCAAACCAGGCCTGTATTTGGGCATCTTACGGGCCTACAAATAAGGCTAATGAATAGCCTTGAAAATGTTTTGAATACTTCGGTTTTAGTACGTATAAGCATGGACAGTTATATCTTGTTGTGGACCCCGTTAAAACGGGATAAACTCTAGGGATATGATGACGCAATTTTGTTTTTGTTAGCGTTATAATAAATTAACATTATGATATCAAAAGTAGTCACAGGAAGGTGGCCATAGAATAGTTAAAGGTAAGGTAGTTGACATGACATCATTACCACGACGGAAAATGGATAAGGTTAACGCAGAACCGGAAAGGATAATGCAAAATAGAGTAGGCTTATACCTACCAAGTAGTGGAATGATGCCCAACTGGGCACCCTCAGGCCTGTTGTCTTAAATTTTGTACCGGGTGAGAACCCTCAGCGCTACCCATTTGTTTGGTCAAGTAGTTAATGCCTTTGCGGCAAATCTACAATAAGTCACGCCAAAAAAAAGTACGATGATGCGGGCTGATTAATGATAATGACATGACCTAACCAGTTTTCCTATGGCTTCTGTAATCGCTTCTGTAATTTTTACAAACAACCGGATGTGCAGTAATTTCAGGTTAGCAAGCACACGAACACCGAATTAGAATTGGGATAAATGCTAAGAAAACGAACAAAAAATGTTTTTGATGCTTTTCGCTTTTATCAATGTTTAGGGTGGTATTAATAAACTAATCTTAGCTTCGAAACTGCCCTCAAGATCATGTCAATGTGACAGTTCTCATATAAAAACAGGGACTTGAGCATGATTTTGAGGGCAGTCTCAGCTGAGATTAGTGTATTAATACAGAAAGAGTTATGTAAGGATGCCTTACAGCTAACGAAAAGACAAGTGATTTGCTTATTATAATCTCATACATTTTCATTTTTGGTTAGGGTCTCAGCTCTACTCGATATTTAGATCGAGTCGAGATGATCCCCCTGTCTCCACCCCTGTTGTCACTCGAGCTGAAGTCTGGAATGACTTCTAATAACGCCCGCCGAGCAGAATGCAAAGATTCAACGACATAATCACACTAAAAGCATTTTCAACTCTATCCTCGAATGCTTGTACGTTACCTGAATGATTCCTAGTGGCAAACTGAGCAACGTTTGTATGGAGAAATTTTATCGTGTTTGAAAGCGAGCAATGCGATTTTAAATCCCTTTTGATGCTGAGTTTGTCAGATACATCCTTGTGTATTTCCCAATCTTTTTATTGTCACTCGCTGACAAAAGCAGACGACATGCTTTGAGAATAAGAAATAAGTAAGTACTTGAGTTTCTTTATGTTAGTATTCTACAGTCTATCCTTAAGCGCAGAGTAAAAAAACAGTTAATTACCTAAGTAAAATTTTACATTCTTTAGTGTTTGGCTATATTTCATTTCTATCTGGAAAATAAGATGAAATATAAATTCTTTAGTATTTTTAATATATTTTAAATTTTAAATTACTTACGTTCAATAGTATCAATAATAACATCTACACTTAAGTCAGTTTCACGCATAGACCGACACTTGCCCTACCTCCGGCGGACCGTAAAATTATGAAAAAATATAGAGTCCAAATAATAAAAATAATTATTGAATGTTTACTATGGTCGAGGATAAAAACTGCGTATTTCTCCCATCAGGTGTCGCTACGGTTGAGTATTCTATGTTGACAGTTCCCCATGTTATTTGAGTTAACAAACATATTGTTTTGGTTATATTTTTACACTATAACCTTTCGCGCAGCGTTTAACTGCAAAATCCCTAATTATTCTCCAAAGATTGGAAAGAAGAAAACTTGAAAAATAACTTATTTTCAATCAAAACTGTCTTTTTCCAATTGATGGCTTTTTTCGTATTGCAATTTATCACAAACTTTTGCTGAACATTATGGAGAACTGTCAAAATTTAGGAACACTCAACAGAGATGCCGCCTACATAATTGTGAGGTTCTAGATTTTATCCTTATTATGGTCTCCACCAGATACGCAACTCGCCCTAAGTATATAATTCAATTTCTGTGTCATAAAACTTTAATACAACATTATTAACATCCATTTTTATTCGATCGCCAGCTCCATAATAACTTTTCCAAAGTATTTTCGTTAGAAAATGATACAGTAGGATACTTGTGCAGTTCGGGCGGGTCACGTCCTAAAGGAATGCTTTCATTAAACTCGCATACTTGTACCTCGGGGCAATATGATGCTCTCAAAATTTAAATGAAAATATTTGCGACGATTTACGACCTCGTTCATTAAGGCAAGACGTTTCTCACGCGGCGCATCAAAGACTTACCTGACAGTTTTTGAAAAGGATGTTTTCATGTTTTTGATGGAAAAATATGAACCTTTTGTTGGTAAAGGTTCACTCTTACATTTATATAAATGAAAGTGGGATTGTGTAAAGTTTAGAGTGAGACCTTTTGAATATTGAATCGCTGCTATTATTACAAAAGGTCTAACTGTTATGATTATGATGTTTACGAACCGTATAACTCTTATTCCCCAGAGCAAATTGAATGCCAAAATAATTACTTCAATTAAAAAATTCTGTGAATGATTGTCGAGATTTTTTATTTTCAGTAAAACCCGTTTCATCTACACAAAAACTTATTACTTTTAAGAAGGTATAATTTCACTTTTTTGCTGAATATTTTCACGTTATGAGTGGCAAGCCCTAATAAATAGTTCTTTAATTAAAACTTCATAGCCTGAAAATAAAGATTTATTACTTGAGGCCAATGTGGGGAAGACCGTCTGGGCTAAAAGACCGTGTGTGGCAATAACTTCTGTTTTAAAGAACAAACGCTTTATGCTTCTATCGATAACTGAGTATTCAAAGTGCTAGTTCAAACTAAAAATCACCGATGTCGCTAGTAGACGATAACTCTATAACTATACAGGGTGTTAGTGACATCGTGACGAATATTGAGTGGGATAATATCAGTTCATGATTCTGAGTTAATATCAAGTGGATTTTTCCGTCATTATTCTCGGTTTCATTATTATAACAATG
Source organism: Pectinophora gossypiella (assembly GCF_024362695.1). NCBI lineage: Eukaryota > Metazoa > Arthropoda > Insecta > Lepidoptera > Gelechiidae > Pectinophora > Pectinophora gossypiella. The sequence continues at coordinate 12,324,894 of NC_065410.1, forward strand.
TTCCTATTTTATACATTATCTCTTATAAGCCTTACCAACAGCCTGAACTTTTCTCATGGCTAAAATTACGACTGTTTTTAGCCCTAACCTTTTCTTCAAGGAAAACTCGTTTAATATTACAGCCATTATATACCCACGGGAATGTATTAAATAAAGCTTAAGTGAAAGAGATGGAATTTTCGTTATTATCCATCTGTGTCTCTTAAGCCGGTTAAGTGCCTTGCTTCTGAGTTTGTACCTTTTGTTTGAGGCGGACTTAGGTCGATAATTGTAAAACAACATAAATGGAAATACGACTGATATAATTTCATGCTTTGTGAGGAATTAAAGGCTAATTTTACTTACTGTATACAGTTGATAGTAACAGTAATTGACTGCTTGATTTTATCACTATCACTGTCGATTGCCATCTTAAGCCGTTGGTCCCGGTTACTATTTACTGATGTAAGTGAGTAATCGTTACGTGAGCCATGTCAGGGGCTTTTTTCGGCTCAATCATAACCCTGACACCAGGGTTGATGAGGCTGGTATTCCACCTCACAACCCACACGATAAGAAAAAGAAGACCGTCACGGTCGATTGTCATAATCATTTTGCAACTTGGCTAATGCAACCGTGATAATATGTAGGGCTTATGTGCGCAACGTGATAAATTTTGTCACGGTCATTTTATCGATTCTGACGATATAATTATGTCGTTTTGTCGATTGGTGCTCATATGTGAACCCAAATAAGTTACGTCGTTCTGTCAAAATACGAACAAAATCATGTGCCATGCATGTTAGGGTCAAAAAATAACTTAAATAGATTTGGACATAATTTATTGAATCGAACGATAATATTATCACTTTATTTTCTTTATTTTTTGTTAATATTTTATTTTTACTTACATGTACCATAGTATGTGTTTAATATACATATATATTTAGTATAATGTATGATTGTGTATATATATATATATAAATAAATGAGTCTGTTATTTTATTTTACTTATCTGCGCGCTACACTGCAGCTGTACAAATGTACCATATCCTTTGCCGAAGGTTGTCTGTAAGAGATCGCTCTTAGCGATAAGGCCACCTTTGCCCACCTTCGAATAAGTTTGTCCTGTAAGTGTTTTGTAAATTTGTGTGCAATAAAGTGTTTTATTATTATTATTTTTTGTGCGTATTGCGCATGTTAGCCCTGGTGGAGACTGTGAAACGACACAACTCACACCCGCAATACCTAACGGAACAAGCAGTCGATGCCAGATTAAAAATCATCATAATTAATGATGAACTAGACGCATGTTTGTTTTTCATAGGGCTATCGAAGTATATGGAATACGATTTGGTCGAATTATGATTTTCCAATCATTTAATTTTAATCTGCTTTTCCGCCAAACCCGGAACAATAAACAATTGTACGAACTAATATTGTACCTAATAAACCTATATATACACCACCTAATCAACTGTCGCTTCACAGACACTCACACCTACCTACACACTCTCACTCACATATGCACATACGCACTCACATGTGACGCGTGGGTGACACTTCACATATAAATATTATTTAAAAAGAGAATGGAATCAAAAATATTTAATAGGTTTGAGAATTGTCTTCGACCACGCTTGTACCTATCTCTATTTTTATCATTTTGTTGGCATATAACTTTCTGAAATAAAAGTTTTTGTTTAAGCTTTTAGTTCCAGCCCTGTGTTTTTGTTTGCTGGTACAAAACGTTTTAGTAAAGTATTCTGTATAACAAGTGAAGTTTGTAAGTAATCATTTGTTCTACAGCGTTTCCATTAAACTAGCTAAGAGCACATTAGGTGTAAGTATTTCTCAAGTTTCAAGTCATTCTAGAACCTTCGAACGCTTTGTTAGGTTTTCTATTTGCATCAATGTTGTATTTACAAACTTAGCAGTACGTAAGTAAGCCAATAATTCCTATAGATACCAAAATATTTCTTTTAACATTAAAAATTCGAAAGTAATCTTTTTGTCTGTCTGTTAAGTACTTTACTTTGATTTCCATGTAATTTCGTATGGAGATAGTTTGAGACTTGGAGGAACATAGAATAATTTTTATCCCAGAAATCGCCACGTAAGGTATAATGAAAAGAGAGGTGGAAAACAAAATACGTGCGCGATAACAAAAGTCCGCGCAGAACGACGTCTATATATATCTATATAGCATACCTACTTAACAATATTTTAGTTTCCCGTTGATGCGAAGTAAGTTTAATTTCAGGAAATTAGATACAAAAATACCTAGGGAAACATTAAGGATAAATCTTTATTAAATTATTTGTTGTGCGTACATAAAAAGTAGGTAACAAAACCAATTAAATTTGCAACAGAAGGTGGGGTTATCCATAAAAGAGATCTTTGCTCGTTATATTATGTAAAAAAATAACTACGATGTTGATAAAAGCGTATCTACACAAACATGCAGGCATGAGCAAAATAAAACACCTACAAACAAAAGCGAAAAACTATTTAAAAAAGCGAAAATTCACTATTATTAGGTATCTTTAGAACTATGTCGCGCTAACATATTTCACATTTAGGGCGACGTACAGTTCAATTTGTCAAAAATGTTAATGTGGCGTGGTACCAAAATTTACACACATATTAATGTTCGTAGCCATAGTTAATGAAATCAAAAGAAAACCTTACAAATAAAATAAGTATCTACGCATTCAAAACTGCTCTGCTCTGTTCTGCTCTCGCCTTAAAACCCACACAATATTCGCAACATTACGAGGCACCCATAACCGTCTAAAATGCGCATCGATTTTATTGGAATACTCCTTAATAGCACCTTGTAGTCTATAGGGAGACAAGGGGCGACCCAATTCGGAACCAGCCGAAAGGCACGTCCTCAGATGCCAACAATGGAAGCAATCGGTTACATCTCCATGTCGAAACGACAGTTGCAATATTGGCAATTTAATATTAAAAATAAAATTATTTACTTTTTTAAATATTGTTCTAAGAAGCGTTTGAGAGGTGATTCAGATCATCAGCTTTCGAGAAAGCGTGATGTTAGATTAGACAGAGAAGAATAGAAAAGTAGGAGGGAAGCCTTTTCTTAGCAGTGGGACATTTAGGGCTAGAAAAAACCTATATTAGGTACCTAGTTATTTGGTCACTAAACATAGCTGGCGAGGAGTGGGTGTACGGTCACGAGTACTAATAGGTATACACTTTGAAACCATGTCACATTAATTAAAACACATAATAACGGGTTCTTACCACGTTTTAATGGGTTTAAATTTAAACGCGGTAAGAACCCGTTATTATGTGTTTTAATTATGATAATAACCGCGTAAACTTAAAACAATGTATGTCACATTAACTTTTTTGACAAATTAAACCGTAAGTCTCATTAAATGACAAAAAAGATAGTGAGATAGGGTCCTAAAGTAGGTTCATGATTTTGCTCATGACTGTACTACACATCAATGCCTACCACTTCGGGGATACAAGCGTGATGCTGTTATGTTATTTAGGAAATACCTAAATCACTCTTGTTTCAAACAACGAAAAGGCATTACCATCTTTGTTGCAAAAGACAGATTTCTTTTTTAAATCAATTTTTCGACATTTCTTGCGACACGTAACATAATAAGTTTACTTAAATAAAGTGTACTTCCCTAAACGTGCAATGGCGTCTCGTGTAGGTGTTTAAGAGTAGATGTATGAACAATAAAATTATTTACGACGTGGCTGCTGTCGTTAAAGTGACAATATTTACTACACCGTGTCTATCCAAAAATAGATACTTTATTACTCTTAGGTGATACGACTTCTTTGACATGTTTTCATTACCTATCGTAAACTGTATATACTTACTGCTAACATAGTTTAAGGACATTGCAGGCTTCTTCTTCTTATCGTGTGGGTTGTGAGGTGGAACACCAGCCTCATCAACCCTGGTATCACTGTCAGTAACGACTATTTACATCAGTAAGTAGTAACCGGGACCAACAGCTTAACGTGCTTCATCATCATCTTACTTCATCTTACTTTCGGACAATCAGGTGATCAGCCTGTAATGTCCTAACCAAACTGGGGATTACAAAGTGATTTTTGTGATATTTATGTGTGGAGAGGAATTTCTCGAGACAGAAAAAGATGATGAAATGGCCTTTGCTTAGCAATGGGACACTTCTATACTCCGTTCACAAGTCGGCCGGAGCAAAGAAAATCTGTCCAAGTAGGGTTTTATAGATGAGGCGGATCTTCAATGTGGAGCAGCTCTGCAGACCATGTCCCACCTAATCCTTCACGCGGGAGGTCTTGATGAATGCTACCGCCCGTGCTATTGCCGTGGCAGCATATTGGACTGATAAATTATAAATTACGTTATTCGACTTGTCATCGACACGAAAGAAGAAGACTTCTATACTTGGGAAAAAATAACAGCATATTAACATGAAACTCTTTAACGATGAATTAATACAATTTCACCCATTACAAAACGTGATACGTGAGCATTACGTCGGAGCGAAACGAAAGCGAAATTGGTTCCTTCCTAATCACTACGAAGGGTGGCACCATGGGTGGCACTCACGGCTTGATAATATGCAAAATGCATCGACGATACAACCAAATAGAGGCCTAATGTTTGATTTTTCGCCTAGTAGAGGTATAGTAATTAGAATAGCTTCCTAAATCAAAAATAAATTATGAAATGTGAATTACCAAATTACTACAAGTTTTAAACATACATTACATACATTTACTCTTTTTAACCCCCAACGCAAAAACGACGGGGTGTTATAAGTTTGACGTGTCTGTGTAAATGTGTATGTGTCTGTCTGTCTGTGGCATCGTAGCTCCCAAACGGATGATCCGATTTCATTGCGGGTTTTCTTGTTTAAAATACGACGATCTTATGACGTCACGGTGTACGTTTTCATAGAAACATTGATGTTTTTGTTTTGATGTTTAGTAACTGATTTTGACTACTTAAATGGAAACTACCCAATACATTCTGTCAACTAGCTGAGGTTAGAGAACGGGACGCTGACGTTCTGATTGATAATTCGTTAGGTATTTGCACGTGATTAATTATATCAATAGCGAAACTATTTTGGTTATTAAAACGAATCTTCTCTTCGCTTTGGTGATGTCTGGCCCTAAAACTCTTAAACACAACGTCACTCAAGTGACAGTAGTCAGGTGTATCTTATTGTCTGATCTATTAGACAGATGTGTCGACAGAACCCGCTTGTCTCATGTCAGGAGTCTAGAGACTGTATCGTCGATAGCAAAATGACTCCAACGCTTCCTCCAAAGTAAAATGTACGTGACATCTCGCATCTTTTCGCTATTTTTACGCCACTCTGACTGATTGTTTCAGGGATCAAACCATAATCAGCTGTAGGGCGTTGTCTGATGAAATTTAATATCGGGAAAGGTCAAAAGGATTTGTAAAATTTCCATCGCTGAGATGATATGGGGTCACCTTTGACCTATACCAAGTGAGAATAACAATTCTTAAATTAAATCTACTTAAGATATCATGTCTGTTTGCAGAGCCTACTCAACCTAAACCATGTCTGTCAATTTTAATTTTATTATTTAAGGCCTTGTAGTAAGGGTTTCGACACAGACTGCAGACTTTTCTACGTGAACGCACGTTTATTAGTATTATAACGGCTTGACTTGTAAAGATTCTAATTACAGACTGCAGACATTCGTTTGCATTGCCGTTTCGGCTCCCATCTCCGCCTCTTCAACCGTTGAGGTCTTCACCCGTATCTCTGGGCAAGGGTTCTACGTTATACCCCGTTATATATTAAATAGTCATCGTTTATTAAATTCATACCTCATCGTTTATTCATTTCTAAACAAAATAGTGTTATTATAATTATAAGCGTTGGAAACTCCAATACAAACAGAGCATATTCGAACAAGGAAAATTACGCTGGTGTTTGATTTCGAAGTTTAGTGTAATATTAGGCAATCCTATTAGTTTATAACTCTAATTCTGACTTTGTTTCACTCCGCTAAACAAACAGTTGTAGTTTGTTCGTATAATTAAATTATTGGTACGGAATTTGAGATTTTCTGCGACCATGTAAAAGTTGTATTGATACACGGGACTTCTCGACTATAATCGAGTTTATGTTAATAACATAACATGGAGTAACGCCTGTATCCCCGGAGGTGTTTCGTATAATCGAGTAGGGGTAACAGGTAATCGATTTTTGTGCCCGGGGCCTCCGGATCGTGAGCCCAACGCTGAACCACTGGACCACGGAGGCCGTTTTATAAATATAATAACGTACTTTGTAACTTATTCATACAAATCTGTGGCATGTTAACAGCCTTCTTACAAGGAGATAAATTAATCATTACAGTACTATTCAGATGAATAAAAACAACTTCACACTAAAGGCTTCTATCTCCTAAAATAATCTAAACAGGCATTTCTCAATTCCCTTGTTTAGAGCTTTACACGGTAGAAAATGAGTTTCACATTTAATTGTGTTTGTTGTAGATACATAATGTTGGGTACCATTTATATATGTCGCGTGATGAATGTTACGTTTTGTTTTCAAATTCTTTAGTATGATCCCGTTTACATGAGGACATTTTGAAATTAATGATATTGTGCACGTAAGGTTAACATTTGATATCAAAAAGAGTACTGACAAATAGCCGGAAATTTGAAAAAAGAACAACGCGAAACATTTGTACGGTCACGAGTATTAATATGTATACACTTTGGTACCATGCCACATTAACTTTTTTGACAAATTGAACTGTAAGTTTCACTAAATGTCAAATAATGTTAGTGCGATAGTCCTAAAGTGGGTATATTATTTTAGCTCATGACTGTACAAAGGTGGATTTACACCAAATTAATATAGAACTTGGGGCCTTAGACCAGTTTCAAACGATAAGGACAAATTACAGTGACAGTAATAAAAATGTATGGGATTAGCATAAAGTGACAATGAGATGTTATGTTAATCTTATTTTTTTTATATTTGTCCATTCGGGCAGGCAAAGGGAACTTAGCCCTATGTTATTTTATATATTTTTATGACTGTCACCTAACTGTCACTGTCGATTGCCAAAAAAGTTGCAACTTGGAAAAGACTAAACAGAAACTATGTATTTTAAGGTTAGTGATAATTTATAAGATATGATTGCATGGGATTTACTGTCTGGTAACTGATATTAGGAAACCAAATTACTAAATTGTATAACAATATTTTTTTTTTTTAAGAACGTCTAGGGTCCTATGCCGAGTCCTATTGTCCGAAGGTAAGATGACCCGTGCTTCAAAAGTTACGTACGTTAAAGTTAAGTACGTTGAGCCGTTGGTCACGGTTGCTACTTACCTACTCATGTAAATACGTAGTCATTACAAGAGTCATGTCACGCCTTGACATCAGGGTTGATGGGATTGGTCATCCACCTCACAATCCACATGATAGAAGAAGAATAAATAAATATTTCTTTTTATCGTTTTTAATTGTCTGATTCTATGTTCGTTTGGTCTAAACCCAGCTTTAGAATATTACCAGAATATTTCATATAAGTAGTATAGAACCCTACAGTAATACAAAAAAATGCTCTCAGATAATTTTTGTAGAATGAGCATTCAAAAATACAACAAATTAAAATCTTGGATTTTGAAGTTGGAACACTTAAATTACAACTAAAAGCCCAGAAAATTTGAACGTAAACGTGTAAAGTGCCAAAAAAATAGACTATTATTTAAAAATCGAACCAGAAACCAATTTTTCAAGGAAGCGGGATCAGGCAGACGGAAGCAAGATCAACAAGTGCTACCTATAGAGACGGCCACCCTCTCCATTGTCCTCGGGTTTATTAATGTTCTTATATTCTCTGCTATCCTGGTATCTCCAGTGAAATTATGAATCCTCCTTTGAGGAAAGCTTGTGTGTACATCTAATTTGTTCGGGAAAATTAAATTGCCTGTTATTGGCAGATTTTCTGTATGAAATAGTAATAAAGTCCATCGCTTTAGCAGACAGAGAGATGACATACTTTCTACGATTTTTATAGAATATTACATAATTAATCAGTTGCAGCTCTAGTTGCTACCTATATACTATGTTTTTTTCTTTACGAAGTAAGTACTAGTTTAAAAGAAAATATTTTTATTTTAGTATTTCAGGAGCCGTTCATTTTGTCACCAAAGAAAAACTTGTAAATTTTTATCACGTAAAGGATACCCATTTAGATACGGAAAATTATACGTATTGTTCAGACCTTGGTATAACTCGATTTCTTATATTTTCAAGTGTCTTATTAGTAAAACCTCTCTCGACGTTATACAAAATTCTACACCTTCATCACAAAAATACGTTACCAATTTTCTTGAAAGCAAAATTGGGAAAATAGAACACTTGATAAATATTCTATACCTGTCTTCGTGATAATAATCTTATGCCATAGAAACCCTAGATTTTAATGAAAATGAACAGCGGAATTTTTAAAGGCAGTCGAAACGCGGCCATCGATATAAATTAAAATAATCAGACGACCGAACGCGACTATTCTATGGTCATCATCTCCTATTTGAATAATGCATAGCATTATCCTGTTTTTCACAGGGTCCGCTTACCTAATCTGAAGATTTGACAGGTCCGGTTTTTTACAGCGACTGCCTGTCTGACCTTCCAACCCGCGAAGGGAAAACCAGCCCAATACAGGTTATGTTAGGTTAACTCCGAAAATTGTTGGTGTAGGCCTGTGCTGAATTCGAACCTGCGACCTCTAAGAGAGATGCAAGAGTTCTACCAACTGAGCTACCACAGCTCTCATTCGACTCTCTCATCTATTTTACCTTGTATTCTATGGTAACCTTGTAATTTCCTTTTTGAAATCAACAACACACTAGCTGTGTCTAGTTGTCAATTTCATTATTTTTACAACAGCTTCAAATTTTAATAATTAGGCAAGAAGTATTAGGTAAATTGATAAGACAACGGAGAGAAATTTGCAGCCAATTTTCGACATAGCCTCTTTAAGATATTTTGTCGTTCTTCCCAACATGATAGTCCACGTGACAGATCTTTAAGGATGATGGGCTCGATAACTAGTTGATGATCTAAGAATTTCAATACCTAGAGCATTTTTCTTCTGGAGGCTAATGGTTCTGCTTACCCTTATAGGGATTACGGGCGTGAGTTGAGTCTGTCTCACATACAAGTCTTACTATAAACACACAAATCAACTTTTCCATAATGGAAAACTAAAACTAGTTACAAACTTCTCATGGAAATGGAAAATCCACTGTGGAACCTTTTAATGGAATTACTCTTTTGATAGGAAGACTTTGAGTTTTGTGAGACTTGACACGTTTGTATAGATCGATATATAGTTCAAGATGAAAGTTTCAGTGAAGGGATATAAATGCCACACCGAGTGATTACGAAAATGTAACAATGCATCTATACATTTTCAAAGCTGGATAACTTTTCTTTTTGTAGATGTTCCATCTAACATTGGTGTTGTGAAGAAAGAAAACTATTCAGTAGTCTTACTTTGTTCACAGGGTCCGTTTACCTAACCAGCAGATTTGACAGGTCCGGTTTAAAAAACAACAAGAAAAACAGAAAATAAATAAATAATCGAAAACTTTATCGCGTCTTCAACAACTTCAACTATTAAACTGTAACATCTTTACATTAATCATGCATAATATTATAGATTTTTATAGGAGGAAATCTTAAAAGATGAAGTTTTACTCGCATCAAAAAACTTACCAATGGTACGTTAATAAATGAGCTGTCCAAAATTTCCCTAGAAACAAAATCATTGAGTAATTTCTCGGTCTGGCAACGAACTTAGAAAATTTTGCCAACCGCAACTGCCAGAAATTATACAGCTTAATCAAGGAGCCCTATTTGCATAAGAACTGAGGAGTTAATTTATCATATGAAGTGTTCAGCCGACGAGAAATAAAGCCTTGGTAATTAAATGACTACCGCATCACCGTCACTATGACATTTATTCAAATAATAGAAATGCAAATTCGGTTACTTAATTTAAGGGTTGTCAAGTAAATAGGTCACTGAATGTCGTTGACTATCTTGTAAATAAATTTATACTCGTATTATATTATCTATACTTATAATAAATCTGTAGAGAGGTCAATTCTGTACATTAAATATTTTTTCAAAATAACTATCAGGGGGTGATAAGTGGTCGATACTGATGCCAAAAATGCAATCAGTAAAATTTTTGTCTGTCTGTCTGTCTGTCTGTCTGTCTGTCTGTCTGTATGTTCCTTATAGAAACAAAAACTACTGGACGGATTTTAATGAAACTTGGTACAATTATTCTTCACACTCCTGGACAGGTTATAGTATACTTTTCATCACGCTACAATCAATAGGAGCAGAGTAGTGAAGGGAAATCCTTTTGTATGAAAAATCTAAACCACTCAAGTTAGACGTTTGAAATTTGGCATGCAGGTACCTTAGATACCGTAGAGGTGCACTAAGAAAGGAATTCCCGAAATTCCTACGGGAACGGGAATTAGCGGGAAAATCCTTTTGTATGAAAAATCGAAACCATTCAAGTTAGACGTTTGAAATTTGGCATGCAGGTACCTTAGATACCGTAGAGGTACACTAAGAAAGGAATTCCCGAAATTCCCACGAGAACGGGAATTAGCGGGAAAATCCTTTTGTATGAAAAATTTAAACCACTCAAGTTAGGCGTTTGAAATTTGTCATGCAGGTACCTTAGGTACCGTAGAGGTGCATTAAGAAAGGAATTCCCGAAATTCCTACGAGAACGGGAATTAGCGGGAAAATCCTTTTGTATGAAAAATCTAAACCATTCAAGTAAGATGTTTGAAATCTGTCATGCAGGTACCTTAGATACCGTAGAGGTGTACTAAGAAAGGAATTCCCGAAATTCCTACGGGAACGGGAATTAGCGGGAAAATCCTTTTGTATGAAAAATCTAAACCACTCAAGTTAGACGTTTGAAATTTGTCATGCAGGTACCATAGGTACCGTAGAGGTGCACTAAGAAAGGAATTCCCAAAATTCTCACGGGAACGGGAATTAACGGGAAAATCCTTTTGTTTGAAAAATCTAATCCATTCAAGTTAGATGTTTGAAATTTGGCTCGCAGGTACCTTAGATACCGTAGAGGTGCACTAAGAAAGAAATTCCCGAAATTCCCACGGGAACGGGAATTAGCGGGAAAATCCTTTTGTATGAAAAATCTAAACCACTCAAGTTAGACGTTTGAAATTTGGCATGCAGGTACTTTAGTAAACTTAAAGCTTAGTTGCAACAGGATATTACAAAATTCCCACGGGAACGGTAGTTAGCGGGAAAAAACATTTGTATGAAAAAATCAAATCTAAATAAAAGGAGAAACTGACTGACTCAGTGACTGACATATCAACGCATAGCCTGAACGGCTAAACGTAGGCATTTGAAATTTGGAAGGGACATAGCTTAGGTACCGTAGAGGTGCACTAAGAAAGGAATTCCCGGAATTCCCACGGGAACGGAAATTAGCGGGAAAATCCTTTTGTATGAAAAATCTAAACCGCTTAAGTTAGACGCTTGAAATTTGGCATGCAGGTACCTTAGTTAACTTAAAGCTTAGTTGCAACAGGATATTGCAAAATTCCCACGGAAACGGGAGTTAGCGGGAAAAAAACATTTGTATGAAAAAATCGAAACCGCGTAGGATAGATGTTTTCAATTCAATTAAATTATTTATTGCATTCCATGTAGTACAATGGGGTGTTACATAGGCATAGGAACTAAAACATAGACCCTGTAGGGCACAGCAACGTTGAAGGGAAGAGAGGAAGTGTGTATTAAAATTAAAACTCAATGAACAATCAATTAAAAAAAAAAAATCAATTCAATCAATTGATTCAATCTAGCATGCATGCATACCTTAGTAAATATAAAGTTTATTTTTTGCTGTATTTTGACCCAAGTTATGGGGAAAAAAATTGTATGAAAAAATCTAAACTGCATAAGTATGCACTCCCACACACACAAAGATCTCTCTCTTATATAACACGCCACGCGGACGAAGTCGCGGGCAAAAGCTAGTCATAAGTAAGACACCACTGTTGGATTGCATACATTTTTAAACTATGTAGCTTGGCATAGCCAAGGCATAAAATTGTGGGATAGGGCAGAAGGAAACGATTATTCTTTCTTTACCTTTGTTTATTTTACACGTTTTATAATTTTCTACGTTTTCTCTTATTTAAACAACCGACCGCCATTTCCCTGTCATTCCGCAATACTCTCTTCTCTCTCGCTCACTCCTCGCTCTCTCTTTCACACACCTTTACGTTACGTTTCATTCGGCCTACCATTCCTGCACGCCTTGGTTCTGTTAACAAGACTTGTAGTTTGTA